>NC_142351.1:21652624-21845124 GCF_059441175.1 Urocampus carinirostris | reverse complement strand
CAAGAGATAGGGAGAAAGAAAGAAAGAGCGAAAAGTGAGAGCAAGAGAGAGAGAGAAAAGTGAGAGAGAAAAACAGAGAGAGAAAAGCGAGAGCGAGCGAGATAGAGTGAGAGAGAGAAAGCGCGAGTGAGAGAGAGAGAAAGCGAGGGCAAGAGAATGCGAGAGAGAAAGCAAGGGCGAGAGAGAAAAAGCGAAAAGGGAGAGAGAGCCACACAGAGAGAGGGAGAGAAAATTAAGAGAGAAAGAGAGAGAGAGAGAGAGAAAGTAAGAGAGAGGCGAGAGAGAGCCAGAGAGAGGGAGAGAAATACAAGTACAGCGTTTTTGAGAGGCACCTGGCTTTTGGCAACATATTTCAACCTGCAGCTCATTTTTCTCTTGTGCTTCCCTCAGGGTTGTCTCGCGGGCCGGATTCAATCCCTTAACGGGCCTGATCTAGCCCGCGGGCAGCCTGTTTGACACACCTGCTCTAAATTTTGCCATTTATTAAGTCTGCTAGAAGGCGGTATAATACTGTATTGTATTCATCCTTCTAGCAATAAACTTGTGGTTAATGCTACGCATTTGGGTCCTGATGCCGCTCTGGTCGTGACAATACTAGTTTATAAATCATATTCAGCCTTGTTTTTTTTTAAGTAATTAATGATTAATAGCCAATCTTATATGATTGAAATGAAGGAATGTGCGGTAGATACTTCGAAATGAATTAATGCTGCAGCAGGGGGAAAAAAGCCCATTACCACGTAATAACACTACATAAAAGGAGGTTGAGCCTTAAATACGCTCCAAAAAGCTCTTGGCAATCTGTCTTTAAGGGCCTGTCATTGAAAGCCGTAATCTTAAACAGTAATGCTTGTTAAAATTTTCAGTTTTCATTTATAGCCCCGGTCTAAAACCCTACATCTACATCCTAACCAAATCTTCATACCCGACATTGATTTTCTTTCCGAACCTAGTTTTGAACACTACTATGACATATTAAACTTATTCTGAAACCTTCAGCCCATTTTTACTTTGAGTTTAAAACCCTAATTAAAATTCTTGCCCGATTTCCCAATTTGTAATCCAAACCCCATTTAAAGCCCTAACTGTGATTTGAAAATTCCCCATTTAAAACCCAAATTCATTCACTGTTGTCACACACTGTAAAGAAGTAAAATGGTTTGTTTTTTAACCAATACTGCGTTATCCTTAAGTAAATGAATAATCTAATGAAAAGTGAGGGCCTTAGCAGGTGGAAAGTGCTAAAATAATTTTTTCTTCCATTTAAATATTCTTCCCTTTTTGAGGCGACGTTCTACTTCAGAAACACACTATCACGCACTTACTCATTTCTTCCTGCAGGGGACGACATAAACTGACACGTCTATGTCTAATGAGTTTTCAATTGGTTTATTTATCTGTATTTGACCTAAAGTGTATGAGAACAATCCAATATTCGTGTGGCAAACCAAACTGAAATACATCTGAACAAATGCTTGAACAATATCATCCGTCGTCACTGCGTTCTGTCAGGCTCAAACTTGCTCTTTCCATTTTGAGTCTCCGCGATGGATTTGTGAGACATCTGAGCAGCCTGGACGACACCCTGCCAGAACGGGAGCATCAAGAATCGGAGAAGCCATGACTACGTGAGAGTTTCACCTCATTGCTTTCTCGTTTACCTTGAAGCTCCTCTTTCTCTTCTGAATGTTCTGCTCAGGCTGGAAGAGGATGACGTACACTTTGGGAATGTAAAGCATCCCGAGGGAAACGGACGCACTGAGGGTCATGGACACGGTTAACGTCGCAGTCTGAATGAACATCTGCAAGGTGGAGGCATTTTTTTTTAGTGGGGGAAACAAATCAAATAGAAAGTCAGTAAATTAATCATCTGAATTTTTATCTAAGGAGCTGTACGGAATTTAGAACTTTTCTACTCGCTGCCACCATCTCCTGGTTTGTGTCATCATTGCTGCCTCTGCCGAGCTCCTTAAGCCTCGTGCACACCCCACACCAGCCGGCTGCAGAAGACCAACGGCACTGTGCCCCCACTCCTCTGACGTGGTTTTCAGCAGTACGGTTTTAAACATCTCTTCCAAAATGATTTCTATATCTGCACAGCTTATCCTCAGTAGGGTGCTGGAGCCCATCTCAGCTGTCCTCGGTCAGTAGGCAGGGGACATCCTGAACTGGTTGTCAGTTGCAGGGCACATAGAGACGAACAACTCACTCACTCACTCACTCACTCACTCACTCACTCACTCACTCACTCACTCACTCACTCACTCACTCACTCACTCACTCACTCACTCACTCGCTAATTCACACCTAGGGACAATTTGGACCAGCCAATTAACCTGACATGCATGTTTTTGGAATAAGGGAGGAAACCGGAGTGCCCGGAGAAAACCCACGCAAGCATGGGAAGAACATGCAAACTCTGCAAAGAAAGGCCGGTAGCTGGATTTGATCCCATGACCTGAGAACTGTGCCGCAGACGCGCTAACTACTCAGCTGCCGTGCCGCCGATTACATCACATATTTTCAGATAATAACACCATTTAAAATAGTGACTAACATGTAGTTAGATAGCAATTGCGAATACATTATTTACTAATGCGCCGAAAAAAAAAGGCAAATGAGGGTGCTTCGCGAATAAAATCTGCGCCCTACATTTGAGAGGGTTGTTGTCAAAAGACTTGTGGTCAAAATTGAATTTTTCAGGGATTCTGTGCTGTTGACTTTAAATTTGAGTGTAAAAAAGATTTTCTTTGTAGATTTATAAAAATTTTAATTTTTGTTTCCTCTGTTTTTCAGTGTTAGTGTTTAAGTGTTAATTTTGCTTTATTTCCGTCTTTTAAGCCATTCATAATAATACATAATGAATGGTAATCTATGGATTGAACAACAAAAACAACCTAAGGAGCCAAAAGAGTCGACTCTTTTTAGTGAGCCGAGTAGTTAACTGAATAAAACAATAGAAATCCGAAACAAGTCCGAAATCCCATCCCTTAAACAGACCATTCGCTTCCTCGATGATAAAAGTAAACTTCGTTCAAAGACGTCACAGCAGTGTTTCGTATTTAGAGCTCATGTGTCAAGTTGCAGTTTTCTCCAGTACTTAAAGAACTTGGCGACTGAGCGCCAACATTTTCAAACATGTTTGACACTCAGCGCCACTGACCACCCGCCATTTTCCTTCAGAAAGTGCCCCAGCAAACCTGACACAGGAAGCAAAATGACAATGCCAGTGTCTTTGCACACAGTTGGCGCTAGGTGCGCAGAGGATTTTATGTTGCGCGTGCAAGTACTTGCACTTCTTAGAGGCGCTTAAAAAAACTTTTCTTTTTTCATCTTATTTTCTTTAAGTTTGGGTTGGGCTGGGTTTTTTTAGGCCCGATCTTGCCTCTACATAAAGTGTTCCATCCGAAACAGCTTTGCTAGAAGTTAGATTAAAGTAGATAGGTATAGTGGAAAGAAATTGTAAGAGCTCTTTAAACTCAGTGGGGCATTGTTAACACATACTTTATAGAAAACAATATTTTACTTTAAACTTTTAAAAGAAACCAGGGTCAAAAATGTATCTCTAGTCTTCACAATCAGCTCAGCAAGCCCGGTATCATAAAATAAGAGTTGATAAAGCTGTTGCGTTAACCAATCAGAAACTATGGCGTTCTAGCAGGTGACGGGAAACATCAGCGTTCTCACAAACTATGATTGGCTAGGGGGCGGTAACCGCGCTCCACAACAAAAAAGGTTACGAAAAATATCCCTGTGTCCCCTACTTCTGTCCAACGTACATTTTCAGCCCTAGATCAAGCAAAAGCTTAGACCATAAAACGACAGGACAAGCTCAACTTCCAGCGATAGAAAATAACTTCTTGATGGAACTGAAACACACGGATAATCTGTACAACTGAGCAATTACAATCTTCTTGAGGAAAGAAAAGAGGATTGATTTTATATTCAAATGAAAAATCCATCCATCCATCCTTCCATTGTCTTCTGCTTATCCGGGGTCAGCAGCCCTAAAAGGGAAGCCCAGACGTCCCTATCCCCAGCCACCTACTCCAGCTCATCCAACGGGATCCCGAGGCGTTCCCAGGCCAACCAAGAGACATAGTCTCTCCAGCTTGTCCATTATAAAAATAATTTTCGTAAATGTAAAATGTGGTACATTTCTAAAATAATATTACAATTTTGTGAAGTTATTATTTATGCTTTTTATATGTGTCGTAGCTGGGAACCTCCTGTGTGGGTTCAAATCCAGCTACCGGAATTCCAGTGCGGCGTTTGTATGTTTTCCCCGTGCTTGCGTGGGTTTCCTCCGGGCACTCCGGTTTCCTCCCACATTCCAAAGACATGCATTTCAGGTGGATTGGCCGGTCCAAATTGTCCCTAGGTGTGAATGAGCGAGCGAGTTGTCTGTCCCTGTGTGCCCTGCGATTGGCTGGCAACCAGTTCAGGGTGTCCCCTGCTCACTGCCCGATGATTGCTGGGATGGGCTCCAGCACCCCCGCGATTCTACTGAGGATAAGCGGTGCAGCTAATGAGATGAGATATGTGTCGTAGCTAGCTGTAGCTGCAGTAAATGTTTTATAACCATAAAATATTTATTGAGGGTTGATTTAAACGTAGGACTACTGAAGGCCTAGGTGCAAATACATGGCTCCCCACTGTAAGACAATATTAAATCCTAAACGTATTCTGGTGTGAGATTCTCACCTTTTCTGTGGATTGGGCCGTACCAAAGAAGATGGGTACGAAGGCCAGCCAGACGATGCAGGTGGTGTACATGGTGAAGCCGATGGGCTTTGCCTCGTTAAAAGTCTCAGGTACTCCGCGGCTTTTCACGGCGTACACAGTGCATGTGACCTTGCAAGAAAACGCAGAGGTCATACACTAGCTTTTGCGAGCGTGTTGGGTTTGAGATATTACCATGAGAATGATACTGTACGCCAGGCAGCAGATGATTGACAGGTCAGACATGTCACACTTGAGGATTCCTCTAGCAAAGTCGGGGTTTGGGGGGCGGAGCTCCTCGTAGTCGACTATAGTGTGAGGAGGCACCACGGCGAACCAAACAAACACACCTAACACCTAACAGAAACATGCACAAAAAAGAGTCATATGTCCGTGTAGATTGCCAGTCATCCTGGTCATAGTTAAGAACCAAGTAAAGTACAGGTGGTTTGAGTCAATAAAAACAGTCTATCAACCCATAAAAGGAGCTGGACGGAATGTGGAACTATTTTACTCACGGCCTCCATGTCCTGGATTGTGTCATCATTGCAGCCACTGTTGGCTTGTTCATGATGCGTGTGCAAGGACGTGCAATTCTTAGAGGCTCTTCAATAAACTCATTTTTTTCATCTAACTTGGGTTTTGGTCAACTCAACTTGAAGCATTTCACTTCTTACATTCACCATTTTTATGCTAAACTATAAAATACAAAGAAAAAAACATGTGGAGGAGCAAGACGTCACCCTTTAGTACCTCCACCCCCCATTCCTCCGACCTAATGTGTTCCACCCCAAACAGTTTCGCTAAAAGGTAAAAGCAGATAGGTGTGTCCAACAACCAACCATTGACAGACTAACTAATAACCAACTGAACAACCACCTCCCATCAACAAATAAATCAACTGAACAACTAGTCAAACAGTCGATCAGCATACCAGCCCAAAAAACACAATTTCTACGCCCACATTAATTTGCTAAGATACTAAACAACATCAACAACATTATTTTGACTCATAATTGAACAACAAACAAATCAGACCTACCAGACCAACCAAACCAAAAATTCAACCTAAACAGCCAATCGATTGATCAACTGAAAGGTTCGCCTGTACATCAGCCCAGTTCTTTTATCTAACTTAGATGCTCACTATGTCAGAAAATAACTACCAGGAGACTGCATACTCACTTTTAACTATTTATTGGATGCCGGAAAGATTGAATAAAAAACAGTGGAGGCTCCTTCAGCGTGACGTGGAAGATGAGAGTGTTATTGAAGACAGGGCCTAGGCTTATACTGTTTTGGCCGCCCACCCGCGCAGGAGCAGCGACACTGGCCTGGATGTGACTACGTGTGACTCAATGGCCTTAACTGGCTCAGACTGGTGTTCAAGAGTGCTTTTAGATAATAACACACACCAAAGCAAGGACAAGTCACAGAAACCAAGCATGTAGCATCCCCACGATAGCGGGTCGAGTCTTGATTAATGGTTTTCAGTTTGTTTTATTACATTCTGTTCGTTCATCAAATAAAAATTCCAAACACCATGAGAGACCATAAACCATAACAAACTGAATGAGAGACTGCCTCTGCGGTTCGCGCGCCGCAGGTTGTTTTTAACCTTCACATTAAGAATCACATACAAACATATTCTTAAATAAACTCACGGTAATCTTACTAATATAATCAAAATACTGTTCAAGCAAGAAACAAATATGATTACGATAATTTCCAAATAAGGTCATTTACAGAGCAGGTCAGCTCAAGTCTTTATCAAATATCTGAGAGGCCTTACACAACTAACTAGCAACCAATTAAAAAATGGGTAGCAACCCCAAAATAATGTACCAACCAACTAATAGATACAATAACAGATAACTGAATCAACCAATGTGATTTTCACTCAATAAACGGTAAAAATCCACAAATTGACCCATTATTAACACAATTGTTTAACCAACAAGTCAAATCACCATTCTCCAAAATCAAATAACTAATGGGCTGACTGATCAAGTAGTTAATCATCTGGCAGGGCATTGTTTGCTTTTTCCATAAGTTACACTAGGTAACAACAGCAGCCGCAGGGCAAACTTACCCATGGCAAATATATGACAGAATATGCGACACAATTTAAAAACGGTGAGAAGTTCTTTTCACCTGAACAGATACCAGGATGAAGGTGATGAGCAGCTGCGAGGTGGGGCTGATGAACTTGGGCGGCGTCACCGAGCGCTTGCCCTGTTCGAAGATGCGATAGATGCGGTTGGTTTTGGTCAACATGGCAGAGTATGTGATGGCCATGCCCAGACCCAGCAGGAGGCGCCGGAAGGCGCACACCACCACGCCGGGCTCAGCGATCATCAGGAATGTGATCAAGTAGATCAAAAAGATCCCTAAGAGAAAAGAAAGTCGGTCAAACCATGCATTCAGACATCGTAGAAAGCTTCTGTGTGTAGCACTTTTGAATTTGTACTTGTACGTCAGGTGCATCAGACCAAAAATTGTATATATACTATGATTCTACGTAGCAAATATTAGCTAACCTGTCAGTAAAACATAGCTGAGCTCTCGTCCAGAAGCTCTCACAATGGGCGTATCGTTAAAGCGGACAAAGGTGATGACGACCATGCTGGTGGCCAGGATACCGAGCATGGAAAGGGAGGCAGGCACAAGGGCCCATGGCGATTTCCACTCCAATTTGATGATGGGCGTTGGACGGCAGGCCGTCCTGTTTGGCACAGGCCGCATGTCCGATGGACATGTCTCACAGGTAAACTGGTCCACTTGGTACTGGTAGCCGTCACAGAGCTGTATCAAACTCGAATTTAGTCCCTATTTTTGAAACCAGATATGCTGTGGATGATATTACCTCACAATGCCAACAACAAGGGACCCCCTTGACCATCTTTTTCCTCTCTCCAGGTTTACAAGGGAAACTGCAAATGGAGTCTGGAACTGACTTGTCTCCTCCAGACCACTGCATCTCCTCCAGCTAAAATAACACATAAGAATAACCAAATTCATCAAACACCAAATTGAGACACAATCAAAAATGAGGGGGACGTGTCAGGCAAAAAGATTGAAAGAGTCAATAACGAGAAAAGAGAAAAAAAGAAAAATAAATCCATTATATCCATTTAATGAAATTGACATATTGTACCACACATGATTATGCTGAATTATATTTTCTTTTTCTGTTTTATATCTGATAATTTCTCTTTTGTGATGCCGAGATGTGATAATTGTTACACAAAATGCCTTGTTTTTAAAAAACTGATTACATGACAAGATTATTGTAAAAAGTGTTTTGATTGCCAAGGGGGCAGGATCAAGCTAAACTCCGGTTTGTTCCTGTTAGCCCTCTTTATTGATTAAGGCTGTCAAGACCAGAACGGAAACAGGACCCACTTGCGTGACGTTTACCACAAGTTTTATTGAAAGAAACACACGATCCGGTGTTCGCCGGGCGCGGGAACCAAGTCGCTCTTGTACAGTGGAACCTCGGTTTTCGAAAGCCTCTCAGTTCGAACAAATTGGTTCTCGACCAAAAATTTCGAGAAATTCTTGCTTCGCTTTTCGTTCAAAAAAATCGGAGTTCGAACGCCGGTATGCTAGGGTGCGATGCTGAGCGGCGTACGGGTGTAGATTGCCCCCACCCCTCGTGAAGAACAGTTATGACGTGCGCGCGGACTTCTTTTTGCTTTCGCTTTAGATATCGGTGAACGGAATGTTTTAGCCCCTAATTATGCCTCCGAAGAAGGTTGGTGCAAGCAGCAAAGTTGTTACAGGTGAAAAAAGAAGAGTAGTGCGTACAACTATTGGGGCTGAACTGCTCGGTAGGCGGGACTGGGAGAGCAAGACGTGATCGTGTCGGAAACGGGTCGTAAGCCAGAACGGGAGAGTAGACGTAAGCCGGGACAGGAGAACAGACGTGGTCAGGATACAAACAGGTCGTGGCCGGAGACAAACGGGAGCAAAAACAGGACAGGCAAGAGTCAGGGTAAAAAAATGCTAGCCTAATATGCACGGAGATTTGCAGACGGACTGACAACAGGGGATTGACAGGACAGCGTTCAAATAGTGACAGGGAGCCAATCAGCACCCGCGGCGGTTGGCTGAGTCACATCGGTGATCATGACAAAGGCAGTTTTTTCAAATCCATTATAAGTTTGTATATGATGATCAGTCGAAAATAAAATAAAAACGTCAATCAATAAATGATAAGATACACTAATTACAACTAGCTGTTAATCTGTTAATAAACAACGAGGTAGACTGCTGGAAGTGTGAATTTCCCTACGGGGATGAATAAAGTATCAATCTATCTATCTATCTAAAAAATTAACACGATAAAGTAATAATGATGTGATAATCAGAATAGTGAAAAGGATATAACTGGAAAACTCATACAATTACATCTGTAAAGGACCACATTAGTCCTTGTGTTTGTTGGGTTAAACGTGTGAACCATCATGACGGATACTTCCACGTCATCTTCGTCGAATGGCATCAAAATGGCCTACTTGAGGTGGACGTCTCGTTGGCTCTTTGATAGAGTGGCTCACGTTAGTGGGCATGTGAAAAATATGCTGGACACCAAGAGGGATTCTTTTGCCGCGAGGTCTGTTCCTCTGCAGTCGCAGCTTGTCTTTTCCTGCCAGAGCAGCCGCTTTATCTCCAGCTCTCTTTTACCTGATTCCTGATGGCATCCTAGGAGGTGTAAGCCTTGGGCCGCCATTGTTGTTCTACCCTGGCCAGTGCTGCAGCTCCCACCCTTTGAGATCCGTCACTAGGAGCATCGCAATGTTGCTGCCTGCTACTGGAGCTCTTCTGTACTTTCCAAGGCGAACTTCTACTATCCTTCGTTAGTTTCTTCACAGGGCACGCTGATTTAAATTTAATATCCATCTAAAAGTAATTGAAAAGCTTCTCCATCTCTTTTTGAGGAGAGAACCGCAGGTTTGTTCTCTAGGCTCCAGCCTAAACGTTTACTATATTTACAAAAAAAAGGACTGTGACAGAAGAAAACATTATGAACATTTAAGCATCCTTGCTGAGCGCAGTACGGTATGTTTGTTTGCCTATTAGTCTATTTGAACTTAGATTTTTCTTAAGACATAACAACAAGACAAATTTAGATAGTTTTACTCAAACAAAACAAACACAAGGACTAACGTGGTCCTTTCCAACATCTATGTAGGCAGTGGGACAGACAGAAACCCTACGTTGAGACGCAAGTTGTTGGTCCACTGGCCGATGACGTGGTAGCCAGGATTGCTGTGATTGGTCATCTGGAACTGGAAGATGTCGTAACGGCCAGGAGCATCTCCGTTCTCGTTGAACAGGACGCTGGTGCCTGCACTTCCTGTTGGGAATAAGCACAAACCTTTCGCAACTTTGCTCTGTAAATTCGTACAAAACCCCACTTTTTTAATTATACGTCAAGCGAGCGGGCGAGCGGCACTATATTCTGACCGTTGAAGTTGACGTCTCGGATATAATCGAGCAGCTCGCGTCCCTCCACGGGGTCCATGGCCCCGCACACGCCACCATCTGATTGGTCGCTGCAGAGCTGTTGCTGCATGCTGTGCAAGGCGTGGGCAACGGCGTATACGGCGTCAATCACAAACTGAACTTTGCCTTCTTGCTCATATGAAGAGTCCTGGCCGATTTTTTCCTGGCCTGCTGAGCCAAAGACAAGAACACATTGGGAAAACAGTTTAATAGCCATCTTGAAATCCTTATATGCATTAATATGCTCTTTGCTGTTATTAGTGCGACAACTTTCGGATACTTCACACTAGAAATGCTTTTTTTCTAGCAAAATTCCTGGATGGTTGCGCCGACTCACTCGGAAAAAAATGAAATGTTTTCCAAAAAGATTTTTTTAATTTTGGAAGGTGAGTGTTTTACTTAATTTACAATCTTCAATGTAGTCAAATATTTTCCTGTTTTTTGAGACATTTTCTGTCTTTTTTTCTGAGAATATCTTATGGAGTGATTTACAAGAAATTACTTTTTCTTTAAAGAAAAATAAAATAAAACAATGCATCAGCTCTTTATTTTCCAGATTTTTTTTACCTTTTAAATACATACGTTTTCACCGTCTGATCCAACCCACTTTTAGGCTTCAAAAACATACATAAGTACAAGGGTGGGCAAAGTTTTCGAGTAGCGGGCCGCATTGCATTTAAAACAAAAACGGCGGAGGGGCCGGACCAGGAGGGAAAAAATGTTTGATTTGATTTTTTTGTATCTGCCGGTAGTCTCAAGACCCATCCCTTGGCAATACATCATGAAAAAAGGTAATGTAGGTCCAATTTTTCTAATATCATCGGTGCTTTTTTTTAAACAAAGACTAATTTAATTTTTGGGGCACTGTTTTGTTTTCCATTTTTGCCTTTTTTAAATCGTAAACATTCCACTCATGCAAAAATAAATAAATAAAAAAGACCAAAAAATGGAGATTCGTATCTGCTAATGGCACCATCAAATAAGCAGTTATGAATAAATAATTATGCATACGTCTACATGTTATAATTTTTAATATAATTGCTCATTAATGGATGGTTTCATCATATTGCTTTTGAAGCACTCATAACTCAAGCAGAGTAATATACTATGGCTTTGGTGACTTTAAACAGGCCATCTGTTACGGAGCGGTAGACGCTTGAAGTCATTCAAGGGTACTAAAAGGTTTACAAACAGTTTTTACCCGAGTGCTGTCCGAATTTTTAATAATTGTAAATTGTAATTTCTGTTTTTCGTTTTATATTCGGAATGTTGAATGTCGTTAAATTTTAAAATTCTCACTGAGACAAGACAACGAGACGATTTCCGATGATTTTTATGTGAAGATTATTGGTTGAATAAACTAACTACACTACACATTCATACAAGGAAACACTCCAATATATCAGATTTGAAACAATTTTTCAAAAAAAGACTGGACCAAAAGTCATAAGGTAAAACAGCTACATCTATTGGATTCATCTACCCAAAGAATTCTGAGTAGAAATATGTTTATATATGTTTTTAAAAACTATTAAGAAAGAAAAACTCAACAGCAAACCCCTGTTAGCCCCCCTTTAGAGTGAATGCAATGTAAAGTTAATCTCAAAATCAAAGAAATACAAATGGTTCCTGAGGCCACCTGTGCATTTTTTCTTGCTGAGGTCCACTTCAACTCCAGGTCGAGTAAGTTTACAACGGAAGTCGTCTTCCCAGAACTCATTGAACCAAATATTCCTGCGGTTATTCTCCAGAGAGCGAGACATGAAGTATTGATCGAAGCCTGAAAAACACATTCAGAACACACAAACACACTCGACTGCATGAACAGTACACGAGAAAAACCCAAACCAAACAGTACATGTATCCTCACGATCTATAGATGCTCGTTTGGGCAAGATTGTGACAGCCCCTTCTGCGACATCTTCCAAATCCATGATTGGTGAGCTCTTGGCCCCCCAGCTGTCAGAACCCACAAACAGGAAGTGCCCTGTTAGGTTGGCACGCCTGGAAGCCTCCAGGACCTGTCTGTCACAGTCACAGGATGAAGTGGTTTAGGGAGCCCCCTTAAGACGGGATGAGTTGTCTTAACATTTACTTGATGTCGTCCTCGTTGGCAAAGATGATGACGCCCCTCGCATTGCTGGTCTCCATCAAACGATTGATGATCTTGTCAAACTCGCCGTCTGTCGGCTCTCGAGGAATTTTTACTGACTGGGCGATACACACACCGCCTGCAACAAAAGTACAATCACGAGAATCATGGCAGAATTTTAAATACACTTGCACAATGAGAAATTCTTTTCAACCAGTGGGCTGGAGAACACTAGTTGAAGTCAGTCTTTGTCTGGTGTGCCGCAAGACATTGTCCATTTCCGTGACACTTTTTGTTAATCCTTTTGCACATCTTTACCTTTTTAATTTGTTTTACTTGTAGTGGAAAACTACCAATTTTGTTATGCTTGTATAATGATAATATAGGCTATTCATTCATTTATCCATTCATTCACATCTAATTACCGGTAATAAAAACAAATTGATAATTAATTGCAAAAAAGCATTCCGCGACTTATATCTGTGCCAGCTTCTAGTGATCAATTGAGTAACTGTAACCTTCATCCCTATAGGTAGCACCACTTTGATATTTACTCGGGGGAATAATCTGCTTATAAAGTGGTACAGAGAAATTGTTTGAATGACTAATTGCCATTGATGAAAACAATTGAGCTTGTGCAGTGAAAATATAAATGTATCCTGGATAGCATGCTTACCTTCCACTCACATATCAACACCATCACCCGCACTGCTTATTTCCACCTCCGCAATATTACCAGACTCCGCCCTTACCTCACCCCCCGCACCACTGCTATTCTTGTCCACAGTCTTGTCACATCCCGCCTTGACTACTGCAATGCTCTCCTCTTCGGCCTTCCTCAAAAGTCCCTCCATAAAATTCAGCTGGTTCAAAACGCCTCTGCTCGCATCATCACAAAAACATCTTCCCAGCAGCACATCACCCCCGTTCTCCAACAGCTACACTGGCTTCCTGTTCAGCATCGCATCAGCTACAAACTGATCCTATATACATATATGGCCATTCACAACCTGGCTCCTCCTTACCTGTCCGACCTTCTCCAGGTGCACGTCCCCACTCGCTCCCTCAGATCCTCGTCCTCCCTCCGACTGTCAGTGCCCCCTGCCCACCTGAGCACCATGGGAGCCAGAGCCTTCAGTCGCGCTGCTCCCAAGCTTTGGAACAATCTACTTCCGGACCTCCAAAACTGCACACCTCTCTCCACTTTTAAGTCCCGTTTAAAAACACACCTGTTCAGGACTGCCTACAACACATAGCTTCTCCATTTCCTGTTTTTATGATTTTATGTCTTGTTTTTATTTATTATTTCGCTTACAACTTTTTAAATTGTATTTTTTCATTGTCTGTACAGTGTCCTTGGGTGGCCTGAAAGGCGCTTTTAAATAAAATGCATTATTATTATTATTATTATGTACATAACATATGACAATAACAATATGAGGCTTATTCTGTGGTGAGATTTTGGACTAATTTCAATCCATTTTTCTCAAGGTTAAAAAAACTCAAAAGGAAGTAAAACATTTTTTGTTGCACTGCTTGATCATTTTGCTCATTTTGAGTATCATTTGTATGAGTTTTCAATTTAAAAAGAAAAAAACAAGTAAAATGTCACAAATTGTGAAAGAAAAATACGTTTTAAAACTTTAAAAAATTTTTACACCAGAATTATTTTCCATATTCATTTTTTGAACTACTTACCGCGGCCTGACCTTGTAAAAATGAGAACAGATCTAGTTTGTCAAGTTAGGCTATACCAGGGGTCGAGAACATATGGCTCGCAAGCCACATATGGCTCTTTTCATGAGTACATCTGGCTTGGAAATAACATTTTACTTTAGCGAATTTCACTGTGTTTTTTTAAAGTCAGGTGGTTAAAACCGGATTTTGGTACATACAAAGCTGAAACAACACCGAATAAACATGACATTCAGTGCAGTATATAAAGCGCACATTCTAAACTACAGTTTACAGTCGGGGTGTCACAGCAACATAGTAGGTCGCTAAGAAATCCTTTGAATTGAAGCTAATTATACTATGTATGTTCACTGTTGAGATACTTAATAATGAAACCAAAAGAACAAACTGTAAACACCCGAAAATGCCAGCAAACCACTCAAGCAACTTGATCGGGTAAGCGTTAGAGGTGGACGGATCTCTGCACACAGTGCAAGCAATCCCTTCGCTCTTTTGCTCAGTGCGGTCTGCGCCAAAGGTAAATATGGTGATATCCCTATTGTTTGCAGTATTACAAAATAACTTGCTTGCAACTAGTTTTGAAACCATTGTTTACGACAAAAATGATGATCAAAATCAACCCTAGCACTCTTAAGTTACTGAGGGATCCGGGAGGGAGACACATTTTAAGTGGTATATTTATATTAATACGGAACACAGGCTTCATAGATTTGATCAAATCATCAAATGACACACAGCGAAATAAAATGAGTAGAAGAATTTTTGTTTGGAGAGCAAGTTTGGCAGTTTTGTTGAATTTTGTCTTAAAATATATGGAATGTCTCTAACTCAAAAAAAAACCTAAATAGTTTTGGTTTTATAGTTCTTTGGGTCAAATAGGAGACATTGTGGATTATTTAGCGCCTCTTAGTGGTAAAATGAGTTCATCAAAAAAAAAGAGCTAGTGATTTAATCAAGAAGCAAAGAAGAACAACTGATTTAATCAGGAAGCAAAAAAAACATCAACTACCAAATGAACATGCACTTTTGTAAAAACTCGTAGGTCAAGAATTTGTTTTTATGTATTTTTGATCAGATGAGGTTTACCTTGAGCACGGGTGTCAAACTAATGTTAGCGCAAGGGCCACATGGTAGAAACACCTCGCTCACGGGGGCCAGTCTAGTTAGTAAACGGCATAAAAAGTGACTTAGTCGTAGGGCTGGGGATTTTTCGGAGGCTCACAAATTACAATAAGAATTCAGGGGTGTAAGATTTTATTTCAAAGCGATTATCACAGTTATACGTTTACTTCACTCAGATGTATGTATTTTATTGTTTATTAACTGTGCGGTTGTAAAAAAAAAAAAAGAACACAACCATTGAAATGTATTAATTCTACTACATTTATGTAACCCATAGAAACTCATGTAAACTGGAAAGTGAACAAAATAGCACACAAACCCTAATTTAAGTGCAAAAAAATGTAAAAGGATTGATATCAAAATCTAAACATCTTTTACTGCTCGTACATTATTTTTAAATGAAAATGTTGACCTGAATTTGGGAATTTTGTTATTTGATTTTATATCTATTATAAAAAAGAGCTAAAGCTTCTTTGAACTTCTGCAAAGACCCAGATGCTATTTTTTTATTTATTTTTTATTTTGTAATCCAGTTGATTACTGATCGTTTTCAATAACTGAGGATGAAAAGTAGATAGATAGATAGATAGATAGATAGATACTTTATTCAGTATAGTTTGGTAGCAAATGTTGGGAGACATCCAATCGTATAGTCTTAAACAGAGCGTATGTGACTTCTTTTTATAAGTCAAACGACATCGGGATGGGTGTTTCCTCAAATGGTATTGCTCATAAATGGTTGTATCTATATAAAGTTACAGTGGGTGGTTTGGAGTGGCAAGTTGATTCGATGACATCCAGTGGACGTATCTAAAACTACAGGTCATTGTTGCTTATTTTTCTTTTGTGTTTCTCTTAGATTAAATCTGTCTGAAGGCCTGAGCTGACCCTGGAGCCATATATTCAACACCCCTGACCTAAAGGGAGCTGACATGATTCTCAACAATCTTGCTGCTACTGGTACGCCACAATAAACAAAAACCGTGTGAAAGGTTTGCCCAAAAAGAATTTTGCGGTTTGGTCACCTTGAGTTTCCGTAGTTTTTATTCACCCCTTATGCTTTGTAGCATCAGTTTTTGGTTGTACTGTACTAAAAATATGACAACATCTAGAGGCTTTAAGGCTAGGACCTTAGCTTGGTCTTTAGGCTGAGTGTAAGAGTCCCGGCTCCTAGGCTTTGTAGCGTATTATGAACTGACCGACAACGGATAATGAATAAAGAAGATAGAAAAATAACCCTTAAAAAATCCCCCCCCCCCTCAAAACACAGTGTCTTTCTAAGCTATCTTTAAAGTTAGAAAAGGAAACTGAATACTGGATTGACCATTTTTGCCTTGGCTCAAAAAGGGTCAACAACACTGATGTGGTGAAATTGTGATACCCTCATATATGAGTGAGAGAACTTTCTTTTAATTTGAAAAGTACTGAACACAATTTCTATTGTTTTATCTATTGATGGAAAATCACAGAGAATATACAGTATTGCTACAGTGTGTTGCCATGGGGGTAGGAACCTTTGTGTGGTATCTGTTTCCAGTGAAAGGATTCAAGCAGAGTGGTTTACACAGCCTCATTCCAACACACAATCTCATATTTTACAGGTTAATCTGTTGTTTATATGCTAATGATTTACACAATAAGTATTGTCATGACTGTAGCAATATTTCTGCCCGTTTGAATGTAAAGATTGAGTGCATATTTCCAAGTTTCAAGAGATTTATTGAAAAAAAAAAAACGAAAAGAAAAAAAAGACCCAGAGAGTTCACTAAGTAGCCAGTTCGTATTCACGTTTTTGATACACACCGTGTGCTTTTTTCTCGTTTATCCACATGTGCTGGATTGGAGTTGATAGTTGTAAGAGTAATGGATGATATCCACTTTTGGGTATTTTATTGAAAAATCGATAATAGAATAAAAATGCACTCGATGAATACATGTGGAACTTTACAAAGTGAAAATGCTTATTTGGTTTATGGTTACCGTGTTCGGATATTTGTCTTGTCTATTGAAAATGTTTGTTATTGATTATTGTAAATAAAATGATATCAGTGAAAGGATTCAAGCAGAGTGGTTTACACAATCTGCTTACTCTACAGAAACTCTGTGGGTGAGGCCTAGGCCTCTTTAACTCAATATTGTTGTGTGGTACCTGGGGTAATCCATGACCTGTATCGAAATGTTCACAACAGGACAGGAAGTGTTCAAAGTGCAAGCTTACCAGCCTCCCTTGAGATTTGCACAAAAGCGTCCACTCCGCTCTCGCCATAGTTGCCCTCAGAGGCCAACGTGGAGACGTAGTTCCATCCCAAAGCTTTGACGATGTCCAGCATGGCCTGGGCTTGGTACGAGTCGGGCGGAACAACCCGGGAGAAAAAGTCGTAGCGGTTGTTGTCGCTCAGTTCTGGAGCGGTTGAAGCGTAGCTCACCTGTGGGATCTGAGAAACATGTGTTGTGCTTAATTCCGACTCCCTTGAAAAATCTGGCTCCCCTTCGCGTGAAAGCACTCTATGTTTATCAGCGCTGCACTTCTGACAGAACAAGGAATATTGATGGGGGGGATTAAAACAAAAGAGTCATCATAGTCTGTGTAATAAGTTTATCTAGACACATTAATGCAACGTCACCAACAGGTGACCCGATGTATCTTAACACATTTGACCTTTTGCACATGACGTCGAGTTGCCTTTCCCGGCAGAATGAGAGCCATGACGGACAGCACTTGAGTTGAAACAAATATCAATAAAGACGGCAGAAGAATATAACACGATTCTTTGTGATGGTGATTTATTGCTATGCGGTAGGCTATGCGAACCAGCAAGGTTCTAAGCCTGATTTGGCATTTTTGATGAAGACAGAAGACAGTAATTTTATCTGCAATCAGACGGAGTAACTGATGACAGGCCTCAAAGTATTTCAGGATTTTCAGTGAACAATTTTTTTACAAGGTACGTTTGATGTATTTCCGAGCAATTTTTGGGAAAGTATGTAGGAGTCATTTCATAGACACTAAATATAGCTAGTGCTAACCAACTAATGTTAGTGTCCTTTCTTACTATGTTAGCGAGCTGCCTTTTTTTGCAATTAACTAACGGTTCAAAACAGTAATCTTCCGAACATCACATTCATTGAAAACTGTTATGTGCTCTACTATTAGGGTTGTTACGCTGAAATGAACCGTCAAATTATCAATGGATAAAACAGAAGACGAACGTTCATTAGATTAAGCGTCATTTCGCCATACTTTCAACATGCTCAAAAGTTATTCCTATACAAGGTGCAAATGCCCCATGCTTTAGTGTTCTATTACATTCCCCCAAAATTTAGATGCAAAGTAATTTCATTAACGTTTGCTCAAGAGGGGAAAATTTCAAGTCCGGAGTGCATTTTTCGGCACACACCAATAAGAAATGGTATTCATCCAGACTTGTATAAGTGTCTAGATCAGCACCGGTGTATGGGGAGACTCCATTTACAATTAAGTGATACAGAAAGTGTGGACTGAAGTCAGGCAGACTGGACAATTTTGTTAGATCTGAGATATGGCAGGACGAAGACGTTATGGGTCGGTAGCTAGGCCTGCTAATGCTTACTCAGTTTCTTTAAATACCGATCTTTGTGCTTTCCAAATGTGAGCCACCTCATCCGATAGCTGTATAATATTAGTTTAACTAGTCATTGCCAAAGGTGTTGAATAGTATCGCTTTATTGTTGTTGTTGTCTACTGGCCTCACCAACCGTTTACTAAGATTTACTACCGTCGGTCATGGAAGGTTATGTGTGTGAAAATAATATTCACGATCACGATTAGTTGTTCACAAGTAGGCTTTATTTGGTGTAATGCATGCTTATTGTACATAGTTGTTCACTGATCGCAGTAACCGGAGAACCATTTTTACTGTTTTCTGTACTGTTGGTTTTGTACTTCATTTCACATGGTCATACTGTATCTTGCACTGTCCTGTCCTTTCCATTTGCACCTACCTGTATGTCATCTCCATCAGCGTTTTTCATGACCCAGGATAAATTCCATGTGCAATAGCAAAATAAAGACATCTTGGAATCTTACATATTGATTTTCTTACACTCCTTTGTCTTGCGACTGCCTTGTGTTGCGGAAAACTCCAATATTCAGTCACGATAACAAAAGAGTGAAAAAATACATACTATTGCACGAAACTGTAAAAATATATATACTGTACCTTGTGAATTATACTGGGTTTTTAAAACTGCTGCTGCTAAATGTTACCGGACTTATTTTCATTGCACTCTTGTTACAATGTACTATTCTTTTCCATTGCATTATTATAACTCGGGCCAGTTTTCCAAGCAAAGCACGACCTCGTGATTATTATTTTTTTGCCTATTTATCCGGATAGTCTTTTCTCTTTTTTTTCTCTTCAAAGTCTTTACCCTGTGGTGCCATGTCTAATCTTGTTGCATACTTTGTTTTACAAAGTTGATATCAATGACAATCGTAACCCCAATAACTGTAGCCGATGTAATTTGCTTGTTCCTTTGTGGATGGATTAATGTCTTTCTCTTAGCCTCATTCCACATTAATTGCAGAGTAAAGTTTTGTGTTCCAAAGTAAGACCAGCAGACAAGTTTGTTCAAAACTTGTAGTATATTTTCTAGTTTTATTCATGCCACCTTTTCACATATTTACACACTAACATGTATAACTTGTATAATTAGTTATATATTAAGTAAATAAAAGACATAATGAGGGTTCTCCATCCACTATTCTTTGCAGTATGCAGTTATTTAAAAACTTTTCCTTGTAGCCTACTACCTAATGAGCAGATAATTAATATATAAAAGGTTTAAAAAATAATACGATTTTGCTGCCAGGTGGATGAATGTTAAAGTTATTTGGACGACAACTGGAAAAAAATGAATGATACTGAACTGTGGCATGCTTTTTTGCAAAGACATGGTCTTACAGCACACTAGTGTGCCTTGGCACCCTGGTTAAAAAACATTGTTATAGGCTACCATCCTGCGATCTCAATGTCAACAAAATGATTTTGAAATATTTCAGACTTTTCTCATAATACTATTAATAAAACCGTAACTTTATCTGTAGAGGAACTATTCAGAAACACATCCAAAAGTGTGGTATTCCTCTGTAGTCTCCCATAGCCACACAACACAATAGGTTTATCGTGTGTCTTACTTTGCAAACAGTAGATAGGAGAGTATGATTTTAAATTAAATTCAAACGTTTGTTTACAGAGTAAAATCCAGTAAAACCAGGGTCTCATTCACAATGGTGCTCCGGTTACAGCGATTTGTGAACAACTATGAACAATAAACCTGAATTACAAAAAGGCTTTTATAATACACCTAGTATGGCCTACTTTAGTACAACTAGTCGTATATATAGCAATTAGCTACATTGGGTCGCCTCAGGTGTTGGTAACGTTCCGATTAATAAGTCTTAATAATCTTATTTTATAGACTACGATCATTTTTGTTTTTGTTTTAATCACATAAATAGAATCTTCCTTAATAAACACATTGTACAGATTACGATCGCGACACTCGTTCTGTCGAAAGCGCATGTCTAAGAAGCATAGTGTGGGTTCTTGCGAACCGGAGTCCGATTATTCAGGGGAGAAGAAATAAGGCACAACACCGGCAAATCACATCAACCACCAAACATTCCACAGAAGATATGTACATTGTGTGCGAATGCTAAAACAAAAGTGGACTTTCTCTGTGAAAATAGATGGGCAGATGTTTGAATAGACTATATTATTTGTCAAACTCATTATGGCCAGCGGGCAAAACGTGGCCCACTACATCATCTTATGTGGCCCGCTGAGAGAAGTACAAAAGAAACAATGATTTGCAGTTTTAAATATGTCCACTGGATGTCGCCAAAGCCAGGCGCCACTTGCAAAGCACCCATCGTATCTGTATTTGCTGAGTATCAATAGTCAATCAGAGAACATGGAGGAAACCCATCACAATGTTATTTTACTTAAGTAAAAGTCACGGATGCGCTGTTTAGGGCAATACAAAGAATATTAATGAAACACATAGCACCTGGGTGTCTGAAATATGTTCCAATTATTAAATCTATAATTTAAATGAGTCTTTCTATGCTATTTGTTGTTTTGTTTTGGGAAAGTTCATTAAATCTTGGCCTCTATAATCATTTTGTTATCAAATCTTAACTTCCTATCATAACTTAATTAAATTTTATTCAAATAATTTACAAGTCCAGCCCCCATGAGCTAAAATGAGTCTGACACCCATGATGCGTGTGAATTGATAAACTTATGGTTACATTCTGTGTGAATGAATAGACAAAAACAAGGACACACAGCAGTCAAAAGGATTACAGTTGTGCAACAGCCCAAATGTGTGTCATGCTTCAATCAAGGGAGTAACAATCACATTAGGGTACGCTGTGTGTGTCTGCATGTTAGCAGATTAGTGAATATTGTTAACATAATCACTTTTTCACAAAAGGCTCTCAACAACTAAATACAAAGGCAACATTTAAAGTTAGTGGAATGTCATGAAACGGTTACCATGGTGACCTAGTTTACGTTATTCTGTATTTCCAATTAAATTCTCCAGCATCATCTAGTAGCCTACCGACCTTCACTGCACTGGTCTTTGCTGCAACCTGCACACACTCATTCACACTCATTCAGTTATTAAAAACATTAAAACGAGCAATGAGGCAGACACTAATTGCTTTGAAATTAATCCAGCATGTGCAGACTGGTAGTCTGCCGTTTTGCTCAAAAATAGAAGACTGTTTCGCACAGACCTAACTTTTTACATTAACTAATGACTACACACATCGGCCACTTTATTAGGTACACCTGTCTAATTACTTGGTAACACTTAATTTCCAAACAGCCAATCATATGGCGGCAACTCAGTGCATTTAGGCATGTAGACACGGTCAAGACAATCTCATGCAGTTCAAACCGAGCTTCGGTATGGGGAAGAAAGGTGATTTGAGTGACTTTAAACGTGGCATTGTTATTGGTGCCAGAAGGGCTGGTCTGAGTATCTCAGTAACCTGCTGATCTACTAAGGTTTTCATGCACAATCATCTCTTGAGTTTACAGAGAATGGTCTGAAAAAGAAAAACTAGCGGAAGTTACGGGGGCGGAAATGCCTTGTTGATGCTAGAGGTTAGAGGAGAAGGGCAAGACTGGTTCGAGGCTGATAGAAAGGCAACAGTGACTCATATAACCACCTTTTAGGCAGAAGAGCATCTCTGAACGCACAGTACTTCGAACTTTGAGGCAGATGGGCTACAATAGCAGAAGACCACGCCGGGTGCCACTCTTTTCAGCTAAGAACAGGAAACTGAGGCTACAGTTTGCACAACCTCATCAAAATTGGACAATAGAAGATTGGAAAAATGTTGCCTGGTCAGATGAGTCTCGATTTCTGCTGCGACATTTGGACAGTAGGGACAGAATTTGGCGTCATCAACCTGAACGCATGGATCCAACCTGCCTTGTATCAACGGTTCAGGGCTGAGGGTGGTTGAGTAATAGTGTGGGCAATGATTTCTTGGCTCTCTTTGGGCCCCTTGTTACCAATTGACCACAATACACCCAACTTCTGATGGTTATTTTCAGCAGGACAATGCGCCATGCCATGAAGCTGGAATAAACTTAGACTGGTTTCTTGAACATGACAATGAGTTCACTATACTCAAATGCCCTTCCCAGTCACCAGATCTCCATCCTATAGAGCAGGGGTGGCGAACACGCGGCTCTAGAGCCTCATGCGGCTCTTGGCCAACAAGAATGCGGCTCTTTGCCTCATCGTGTTTTCTATCTACGGTGGCTCTTTACCTCATTTCATGTTTAGTTTTTTTCCCTCTTAATACACACTTGAATCCATCAGATCTAATAACACATTTTAAATAATATTTTGAAATTAATTTGGCAGATTTGTTGTTTTTATGCTGCTCCGGACACATAACTGACTGCAAAGGTTACGTATAATGCCGGTCAGTGCGTGGTGTGGCTCTTTGACTCTCCCAGTTAAAAATTTCGGCTCTTTGTGTCAAACTTGTTCGCCACCCCTGCTACAGAGCATCTTTGGGATGTGGTGGAACTGGAGATTGGCATCATCTGCAGCTGACAAATCTGCTCCAACTGTGTGATGCCAACATGTTAATATGGATCGAACTCTCTGAGGAATGCTTCCAGCACCTTGTTGAATCCATGCCACGAAGAATCGAGGCAGTTCTGAAGGCAAAAGGCGGTCCAACCTGTTACTAGCATTGTGTACCTAATAAAGTGACCAGTGAGTGTACACTCCACCCTGCCATGAAAAACTGTCTGGTGCCAATTTACCCAAAGTTATCTGATTAAATAGCATGTCACATTATGTTGTGACCCAAATAAGGGCACCCAATACCATAAAACAGGTGCCAAAGTGAAGGCCCATGGGCCACATCCAGACCCTTAGAAGGTTTTCTCTGCCCCTGTGATGATCTTGATATATTATTGTATCAAGCACCAGTAATCATTGTGTATTTGTTTTGACTGTATGTTACTTTTTCTTGCGCTTTGCTCTTGATAGTGCCTCAATAAAACCGGCTTCTATCATTGAATGTTCATGTGTCAAGGATTTTTATATCGAGGAAATTTGTCTTTGAGGATGTTAAAAATTAAAGATTACCCAAAGATCCATAAAATATTGCTTTATTTATCTGATCATATTGTAAAATATTTGTTAGCTTTTCAGTAGGATCAATCAGGATTACGAGAGCAGGGGAGTCCAAACACTTTGTAGCTGAAAGCTAGTTTTTGTTACTACCTATCTGAAAGGATTACTGGTTTGATAAGCATTTGTAAAATAACAATTTATCATGTTATTATTGTAATGTATTGGCGTTATTTCACAGTTAATTGTTGGAAGTGGGGTTAAAAAGACTCAGTCAAGAACTAAAAAAATAATACTTCTGGAAAATCACAATGACCCATCCCTGGTGAGCTTTTTTCAGAACTGGTTCTCAGGCTACTCAGCTATCCTTAGGGGGTTGCCCGGTGCCCGCAGGCACCACATTGGAGACCCCTGCACGAGAGTATACGGGTCATTTTACAATTTTTTAATATTTGATTAATCCAGCACTCAGCTTGTAGCTTAATTTTTCTGGGCCCTTCCATTTGTTTGACTTTGACATCCCTGTCTTTGAAGTTGGGTGTCTGGGGTGTCCTTAAAACATTGAGAGTAGAATATTTTCTCTATTAAGAATGTGTTAGCAATGCCCAACTGAGTTCAAAGAGCCTTTACAATTATTTTTCACATTACTTCTCTGCTTTTCTCTTACTTTTAGCAACATTTTTCAGGCCACGCAACACATTAGGTAGAAGGAAAGGGTGTGAGGGAGGGAGGTTGGAGAGTGACTTTATGCTCTTCATTGCCGTTTTTTGTTTGTGTATCATGAAAATGGTAAAATAAGAAAAGGCCTGTTTCAAGAACAAACGGCAACCCAAACCCCCCAAAACATCAATAAAGAGTTTATTCAAACGTGTCTGAAAAGTGCTTGACTTGCATCATAAATAAGACCGCAATCGTGACTTAAAGCCAGGAGATGGAACAAGAGAGTAGCAACTTTTCGAATTCCGTTGAGCACCTTTGAAATATGGCAAAAAGACAAAAACTTCCACTGCATGGGCTACCTCAAAAAGACGGAGGATGTTGGCCACCATAATGGACACGGAGCTCGCCGAGGCGCCAATAACCGCCACCACTCGCTCGGGCTTCCGGATGATGGGCGGCTGCCCGTCAGAACAACGGATGTCGGACGTATCTTTTTGGATTATGGCCTGCACAAAAGTCAGCGACTGCTCCAGGGCATACGTGTCCCGGGAGCACGTGTCCAGTATGCGAGCGCCCAGCGTGATGTTCGGCAGCAGTGAGGGGTCGCCGTTGATCTGGTCCAGGGCGTACAACATGGCCTCCATGCGGTGGATGCCTTTTTCCTTCTTCAGCTCACCACAGGGCGAACCGTGGGGTCCTCGGGCGTGAATGGGGAACAGGCCGCCCAGAGTGATGTCGCCCGGGATCTTGATGGAATGGGGATGGAAATGTTGATGGGAGGCCCACGTTTGGTTCGTGAGATCCAGCAGGAGGAGTAGAACGATGAACGATGTCATTCTGACGTTCACCTGACTATCTTCATCCTGTGTCTTGTGGTGCCTGGGAACATTCAAAACAGAAATGGGTCAATCCAAGATTTTTTGCAAGTTCTAGGTCAAAGTCAAATGAGCGGAGGGCCAAATAAATGTTTTGCTACAACCCGAGGGACAGACAGATGGAATGTTCATCAAAAAAAAATGTAATGACACATAAAGCAAAGTTAAACCTCTAATAGCCAAACAAATATATTCCAATATGATCTGATAAATAAAGCAATAGTCTGTTAAGTCAAGATGTTTTTGTAAATTTCTTCAGCAACACACTTCCATCCAACCATAAACACTCCACTTATTGAAACATGAATATTTTGTTTGTTTGTTTGTTTGTACATGATTCAATTGTTTGTTTGTTTGTACATGATTCAAATTGAATCTTTTCTTCCGGCGCCGTCACGAATGGCAGCCACTCCAGCAGCTCCCGTGTTATTTTCGATTGTTCTCGATTGTTCTCAGCTCAGGGATGCTGCTGGAAATGTGAATTTCCCTTCGGGGATGAACAAAGTATCTATCTATCTATCTATCTAAATCTCAGAAAAATTATTTTGAATATGACAATCTGCCATGTAACACATTGCAGAATGAACCTAGTAAAAACATATTGAAAGGCGGGTGTACATTGAAGCCATGTTCTGTCTGTAAGTCTATCTCACCTGTGTAAGCACGTGTGCATTACCGGTGCATTATGGGAAATGCAGTATTTGTGTGCGTAAAAGATCTGCGCATCAGTTCCAATAAGACCAAAGTCATGCCGATCAACCAAAAAGGAGACATTCATGACACTGGCAACTTATATGATTGATTGAAGAAGCGTCCAAAGTTATTTTGGGGACGGGTCTCTTATAAACTTTTGGCTTCAAATTCTCATCCTTTTTTCTTTTCATGTGATTTGTTCGTTCTGTGGTGAGATGTTTGTTGCAACATGACTGAAAAGCAAAAATAAATGAAATACAAATACAAAATAATAAGGGGCCGTAGAAAACTTTGTCATGGGCAGGATGTGGCCCGCGGGCCTTCCCTCTGAAATATGTGTTCTGGGTTCTCAGATTTTAACTTGTGCTGCCTTGATTTTAGCATGTGATTACGCTTCCGGCCGATTGTTTAATCTTTGACCACTAGATGTCGCTATACTGCAGGGGTCAGGAACCTTTTTGACCTAAAGAGTCATGAAAGCTAATATATTTAGATTTTTTTTTTTTTTTTGAAAAAGCCACGCGGTATACTTTAAGACAGAATTAAACAAAACGCCAAATCCACGCTCCAAAAAACAAGCCAATTCTTCGGCGCATATTATTTCACTGGTTGACCTTGCCAGAGCCCGTGTTTCATATCAATATAAATAAACCACTTAAAATGTGTCTCCTTCCCAAAGTTACTTAAGAGATTTTGACCATAATTTTTGTCCTAAATAATGTTTCAAAACAAGGTGCGAGCAAAGTTCTTTTATAAAGGTGTTACAAAATACTGCAAAGAGACATAATAACCTAAGGGGCAGACAGCGCTAGGTGAAGGGGAGAAGGGAGTGCGCTATGCTGTGTTTAGAACTCTGCCCAACAATTCCGCTATACCCACTCAAATTGCTCCGGGTGGCGTGGTGGCGCTGTTTACAGTTTGTTTTGTTGGTTTTTATCATAAAGTTTCTCAGAAGTTAACATAGCTTGTTTAATAGGCTTCTATAAAAAGGATTATTTACTGACTTACAGATAATATGGGGTATGTTGGTGGGACACTTTGACTGTAAACTGTTTGCACTTATTTGTTTTTCAATATAATTATATATTAAAAAAAAAATCAGTATGGCTGAATGATATAAAACTGCTATTATTATTTTATTTGGAGTAAATTTAGTCCACTTTTGCTCAAATGAAAACTTTTTGCTCCTGGTGGGGCTTAGATAATAAGGCTTCTTTCATTTAATGTTAAAGGAATGTGGATTTTTATATCAAGGAAATTGTCTTTTGTGCCTGTTGAAAATGCATGGTTACTGAAAGAGCCATCAGAAAATAATGCTTTATTTATCTGATTCTATTGGAAGATAATGGTTAGTTTTTTTTGTAGGATCAATTACGTTCACGAGACTACATGCATCATTTAAAGCCTTTTCAACATCATTCAATCAGCCAAAATCAAATATATTTTATCAAAATTTCATGAAGTTTTGTAATTTATGGGAAGGAATCACTTGGAAGAAAAGTTGGGCTATCGCAACGTCTGAATTGCGCATTTCCGCCGAATTGTCAAAAGCTGGCAAAAGCAGACACTTATTGGATCAGTTTTTCAAGAAACGTGGGGCAAAAAGGTAAATACATATTTTCATTATTTCCTTTATTCGTTTTTTACATTATGTGCCTCTCGTTTTATGTTTATTGTGTGGTAATGTAATTTTAACATATATTTGTCTCATGTTCTGATGCTCGTTTATGATTTATTAAAAAAAAAATATTGTACCTTTGTGAAGCTTGGATCGGATTAGCGCATTTAAATTCAAAATGCGTCTCTACTTACGTTTTCAGGTTACCAAGCTACAAATTGAATTCTTAAGTAGTGGTACCACTGTATTAGATTTAGTAAACACGCACGCACGAGGACGCACAAATATCCATGCTACTATTAAGATTTTCGAAAAGGGTTGTTCAAACCTCACATTGTGTTTGCTGTTAAACGTCATATTGAAATATAATATTGTGAATGTGCTTGATTGCTGTTGAGATTATCAAGATTGTTTTCTGTTATTAGTGTCAATAAATTTGTTCAAACCAAAAACTACTCATTAGTTTCTATTTGTAATTGTTTATTTGAGATATGTCATTAAATCTTTATTTTCTTATGTTTTATAAAAGGGAAGGACTGTTGAGCTATTGGTGTTTTGCAGAAAATGCACTATTGCACAAACATTTTATATTTTGCTAGAGATTGTTTATTTATGTCATACAAAGCATTTTCAAATTAAAAATAAAGAACAGAATAAGGTAGAGCCAGACTTTTTTCGACTGAAAGAGCAAAACCCAATCTCTCAATTGGTTACTAACAAGTGTATGTCGTTTTAAAACACAATATTCTAGTCACCCCTGAAAAGTAGTGAGAATCTTCGAATTCTGTTGGGATTGTAGGTTATATTTTCTGAAAAATGCTTGGTAAAGAGTTCATGTATATATTTTTATAGAGGATTTGTGAACTGTTGAGAGTAATCGGGAATTGGTCTGCTGTACAAGAATACGACTTCTATTACTGCACATGTTCCCAGATAGCACGGATACCATAAAACATCACAGCAAAAAACACTTTTCAAGAGTATAAGCAGGAGATTCGCCTTCCAGTAATACCAGATTAGAAACGGAGAATTCTTCCATTTGAGAACCAGTCAGTTCGATTTCTCCCAAACTGAGTTCTATTGCACATATACCAGTTCCCAATAAACCGAGGGTGCAGTATTTTACCTTTTGCATATATAAGAACATTTAAACATTTTACTTTGCAACGAAAAAGTGCCTTTTAGGTTGAATATGAAATGGAACGCCTCCCCCGTCACACGTGCTGCAACGGTGCAACCGGGATTATTGTCTCAATTTGATCTTTATAAGAGAAGCAAAACTGGACATCATCAACGGGGGGGAAAGTGCAAATACTTTGGTATTAATAATGATAACGAATAACCAAATAAAAGAATGCTTTTGGAATTGATTAAAAAACAAAAAAACTGTACTCACACAGGAAGTGTGTCCTCCCGGGCGGGGGGATCACGTCCTGACTGCCCTGATGGAGGTCCTGCTCAAGTCAATTTCACCTGCTGGATGGAGAAATGATCTACCTCCAAACAGACGAATAGGAACAGCGCGTTAGTGTGTGTGGAACTGTGTTTACAGGAGTACTGTGATTGGCTGACACTGACCTCTAGTGGTGAAGATCATATCGTCCACCAACTGGTCTGGTGTACAGAGGAACCTCGGTTCTCGACCATAATCCGTTCCAGAACCCTGCTCGAAAAACGATTTGGTCGATCACCGAAAATCGTTTTTCCCATTAAAAGTAATGTAAAATCGTTTTAATCCGTTACAACACCCTGAACGTTTACCATGTAAGTAAACATGAAGCTAACCCAGGCTAATCGTACGTCCGCGTTAGCATAATCTTCCGTACGAAAGATTACGCTAACATGAACGTGTAAAAATAAAAAAAACGTGTCGTTTACACATCATTTAGCACCCGGGTCTCCACAACAAGTGGTGAGCGGTTAAAAGATAAAGAAAAGAATTATGAATAGGATTTCTTACCTTTGTGGTGGTCTGCAGAAGCCATGCTCTATTCCCTCGAAAGAAGGGAAACTCGCACATCTTCTTCATATTTTGCCATTATTTCTTTCTTAAATGCAATAGTTGTACGCACTACTCTTCTTTTTTCACCTGTAGCAACTTTGCTGCTTGAAGCGACCTTCTTCCGAGGCATAATTAGGGGTTAAAACACTCCGTTCACCGATATTAAAAACGAAAGCAAAAAGGAGTGCGCGCTCATGTGTCAACAGTTCTTCACGAGGGGTGGGGGCAAGCTACACCTGTACGCCGCTCAGCATTGCCCCTAGCGTACCGGCGTTCAAACTCCGATTTTTTGAACGAAAAGCGAAGCAAGAATTTCTCTAAATTTTTGGTCGAGAACAGATTTGTTCCAACTGAGAGGCGTTCGAAAACCGAGGTTCCACTGTATTTATAAAAACCCTTAAAGCCCTAGTGTGTAATATTTGACCACATAATGGCACTCAATTTTCTTATGGGAACATAAACCAGTGCCAAGAGCACAGCATAGCAGCAAGATGCCAGACAAACAGGGTGGCGGCTTCTAAGTAGGGATTCCACTGTGTAAAATAAATACTAATTTTGCAATCTGATTTCTTTTTTTAAATAAAAATTAACATTGGTATGATAATTCAGGTGTTTTTGCCTCGTATTCAAATCAATTTTTTTACTGAGTGAAAGTTTTTGGGTACCACTACGAGGCACTAAATATTACACACTGTACCTTTAATAACAAATCTCAAGGGCTGCACAGACTACTATTACAAAATCCCCTGATCTGAAGCCAGGCTTGGGGAGTAACAAAATACATATACCGGGTTCCTACAGCTTAAGGCAAGTTAAATTCAAGACTTTTTAAGACGTTTAATGCCTTTTGAAATCAAATTTAAGACCAAGTCTGATTGAAACCACATCACCGTAAAGTAAATCGGTGAATTCTTTAAAAAGACAAGTGATAAATGTTACTAAATCTTTTTAGTTCAAACAAATACAAAACTCATGTGTTCAGATTTTTAAAATCTGGATTTAAGACATTTTACTGACAATCAAGGCCTAATTTTTAGAATAATGAATTCAATGCCTTTTAAGACTTTTCAAGGATCTGTGGGAACCCTGATGTAACCGCGTTACTTAATTAGGATACACAAAAATGTAATTATTATCCGTTTTAGTTCTAGAAAAAGGACGTAGTCACATTACAGGTAAATTCTGTAAAAACAAGGATGACTTAAGCATTACAAACTTATCTAAAAGTATATTCCTGTTGCACACTTCAGGGGACAAGGATAAATTCCAGTGTGCATCGTTTGCAACTCTCTTTTTATTTTCTTCATCTGCATTAGTTTTGTTTACATTCACAATGTCCATTTGCGCTTCTCTTTGTGTCTGCAGTCTCAGTCACACACACACACACACGCTCACTCTCAGGTCCCCCTGCAGCTTCCCCAGGTGCCTGAGAACAAAACATGACTAGATGATCAAAAACCTTGCAAGTGCCATATAATTAAAGTGCACCTAACGAGACAACATCAACAAACAAGTATGAACGAATATATAAATCAAAAAACATAAAATGAACTGATTAATGCAAATAAATGTCTGGGGGGCATATTCCCTCTTCCATAGCATCCTTTTAAGCATCCATTCATTCACTTCATGCACTCATTCACGTGTCACACATTTACATAATCCACTGATAAAATGTGTCATCATGATTACTATTACTAACAGAAGTGAGACAGAGAGATAACAAAACAACCCAGTTTGTTGGAAAAGTGAACACTTGGTGTGTTCAAAACATTATTGTGTTCTCAATGTGCTCCAAATGTAAATTAAAACTGCCTTGGGAAAGAGAAAGTTGTATTTTTGCTCAATGCACTATATACTACGTGGTTAAAATCGGAGCATTTTTGTGGAGAATACAAGCAACTACCTGACATTTGTTTCCTCCATTTCTTTTTCAAAGTTGCATTGTTAATTTATCTGAAAGACAATTTTGTAATTTTATTTATATTTAGTTTATTTTGTCTTTAATTAGCATAGTTGGTATTGAAATACTATAAAAGTAATTGAAAGTAATTAAGTAACATTCACAGTTTACGGATCCCTTAACCATATGGGTCCTCTGGGCACCAATGACGACAGCTTTCTCCAATGTTGACGGTTCCTGGTCTGCTCTTGGGTCATAGTAAAGTTGGCACCAGTCCATTCTTTAATGTTGTCTACCCAGTTCTTTTTCGGTCTTCCTCTACTCTTGCCCTGGAGAATCATCTTGATCAGTCCTGATGATGTTGCAACGAGACCATACCACTGAAGTATCCGTCAGTCAGATCAGGAGGCTTCCCCTGCTACTGGTGAGCATGGAACCCAGTGCTATGTGTTCTCGCCCCAAAGGAAATTGTCTGGAAAAGGATGGGCACCGCCAGGCTATGCATGCACAAACACACTACATGTTGGACAACAACAACTCACTCTTGATACCGACTTGGTCGCCACTAGGGTCACAGCCTTCCGCTAACAAGTTACATGACTGCAATATAATAGTCTTTGGATTAAGTTACTGATGACATTTTTCAACAGGTAACTAGATCAGACCGTATTTTTAAAGTAACTTTCTCAACCCTGTCTGAAACCTAAAAACCCCAGGATGAGAAAAATGAAGAAACCTTGGGAAAGGGCCGCAAACGAGGTAATCCCCCTTTCAGGATGTGCAGCCTGCAATGGCTGCTGCAATGACATTAACTGACAATAAACAGACATCAACATTTATTATAGGTAATAAAATGTCTAGTTGACCGCTACCTGCACTAAAATCTTGACCGATGCAGCAGGTTCTAGATGATGGCAAACATCAGGTCTAAGTGCTGCTACAATGGCTCGACCAAACCAAACTCATCCAATATATGAGGTCAACATCACTCATAAGCTACATAATATGAAGTGTGTTTTAAGAGTCCATTCGAACACTTACATGAAGGCTGCAAATAATATCTAAGAGAGCTAAGCACCGGGGCTCAAACGGAGAACGCTCTTGAAACCTCAGATTTTTTCTTGGCTCTTGGCATCATGAGTAAACTAGCATTTTCTGAGCGAAGGCTCCTTTTCCTTCTCATTTTGCGATTCCCAGCAGCCATTCATTTGAATGAACACAGCAGACGATACATTTTTTTCATTGAATTCCTTAGTGTGTAATATTTGACCACTCAATGTCACCGTACTGTGTAGAGCAAGCAAAAACAAGATTCCAAAGCCTGGAGACTGAAAATGACCAATCCGCACAATGTTTATTTTATTTTTGCACAGAAAGAAAAAAGAAAAAGAAAAAAGGAGGAATAGAAAAGAAAAAAAGACATAACAGGAAAAAAGAATGATAAAAAGAACAAAAAGACAAAAGGAAAACATGAAAGGAAAAAGGGAAAATGAAAAGAATGGAAAAAAGAAAACAAGTCAAGTCTATTTGTATAGCCCTTAATCACAAAGAATCTCAAAGGGCTGCAGATAGGTTATTCATATACTATAGAGGCAGCACGGCGGCGCAGTGGTTAGCGCATGTGCGGCACAGTTCAGTCTTGGGAACCTCCTGCGTGGGTTCAAATCCAGCTCCAGACTTCCTGTGCGGAGTTTGTATGTTCTCCCCGTGCTTGCGTGGGTTTCCTCCGGGCACTCCGGTTTCCTCCCACATTCCAAAAACATGCATTTCAGGTGAATTGGCCGGTCCAAATTGTCCCTAGGTGTGAATGAGCGAGTGAGTTGTCTGTCCCCGTGTGCCCTGCGATTGGCTGGCAACCAGTTCAGTGTGTCCCCTGCCCACTGCCCGATGATTGCTGGGATGGGCTCCAGCACCCCCGCGACCCTACTGAGGATAAGCGGTGCAGCTAATGAGATGAGATGAGATATACTATAGAGTAGAAGTGTGTTTTAAGCTTGGATTTGAACATTTCCACTGAGGTTCCAGATCGATTCTCAGGGGGAAGAGCATTCCACAGCACCGGGGCCCGGATGGAGAACGCTCTCGAACCTGCGGATCTCTTCTTGGCTCTTGGGATCACTAGTAGACCAGCGTTTTCAGAGCGAAGGATCCGGAACGGAACATAGGGGGAAATTAAATCTGAAAGATATGAGGGAGCAAGTCCATGCATGATTTTATATATTACCAAGAGAACCTTAAAATCACATCTTAAGCTAACAGGTTAGCCTAAATCAGGGTAATGTGATCAAACTTTCTTGTCTTAGTTAAAAGCCTCGCTGCAGCATTTTGTACCAGCTGAAGGCTCTTGATTTTGGACTTCGGGAGACCGGAGAGTAGTGCATTACATTAATCGAGACGGGAAGTAACAATGGAAACTAATATCATACTTGCGAATAATATCACCTAACAGAAGCATGTAAATGCTGAAAAGAAGGGGACCAAATACTAAACTCTGCGGAACACCAAGGGTAACACTAAAGGGCTAAGATATCATTTCACCATATTTAACACAGTGCATCCTGAGAAGTAGGATCTGAACCATAAGAGGACGGTTCCTGAGAGACCAATCCATTTTTCCAACAGTTCTAGTAAGATATTATAGTCCACTGTGTCAAAACAAGAAAACGTTTTTTAAAAAGCACTTTTATATGAAGGTTCATTTATTTTTGCTTATCCAAATTAAAAAACGTTTTTTTTTCCTAAAAATTAGGAGGCGCAAAATCATACACACAGTCCTTTTAACAACGGTCCAATGTTAGATGATACATGAGCTCCTGAAAACAAAAAAAACAATGAGCCACAGCGTTGAGAATAAATAAAAACTTTAATATTTGGTGGTGTAAATATTGCGGGTACAACACGAGAAGACGCTGGAAGGACAAGTCCCATCATGCATTGCGCTATATTGCAGAGAGCTTTGGTGTCGTTTACTGAAGACGTGGGAAAAAAAAAAGAATCGGCTCTGAAAACATTAAATAAAAATGTTTACAAATCAAATAGGAGAAAAACATAACAGGAGACTGCAAAAAAGGGGGTTCCCTTCTTGTGCAAACGAAAAAAAAAAAAACCTTTGCCAAAAAAAGCAGTCCTCTGCTTTACTCAATAACCAAATAAAATGTAAACTCAGCCAACAATACTACATTCAACAGTCACATGATCAAGTTGGCTCAGCCCGTGTTGCCTTCACATTTTGTCAACTGAAATCTTGTCCAGCATGAGCCAAACCGTTCTTTTTTTGATCAGCACCGATGAAACACAGCCCATTTTCTCGAGCGCCGGGTCCGTATAAATAACCGTATAATAACCGTATTCATGAAACAGCAAACTGAACACGGCAATCTAGTGTTAGTGTCGGACATTCTGTGAGTGGATTGAACTGCCCGCCGGTTCGTTAGCTGACCAATCAGAGATGAGCAATGTCCGGTCGGTTTATTAGGGACGCCCGGCAGTAATCTGGAAGAGGGATGGGCAAAATATATACAGTACCCAACAATTCTTCCGAAGCATTGACATAAATCAACAGTCCAAAAATACTTGTTTTAAACATTAAATTCTTACTGAAAACTACAGTATTTATTCTTTTCATTCTCATTATGTATTTATTGCTGACAAAATATTAAGTATACATATACACTTAACTATTTCAATGTCATCATTTATGACTTTATTACAATGAAATGATGCATAGCTAAGCAAATGGGACAAGAGAATTGATGTGGTCTCATTAAAATAAACAAATGTATACATTTTTAACATGGGGTTCTTGAATAAGAAAATTTGCCCAGACCTGATCTAGAAACTTGAATGTCTAGCAAACTTGAAATGAAAACTTGTTCACACCACAAGAGTTTGGTTACAATGTCAATTGCGACATTTACTTGTAAGGTCTCTAAAAACCCAATTATACACAGCTATACCTCAGGTTTTTAGGTTAATAGTGACCAAAACTACCCGCTAAAAGTGATAATCCGAACTTGCCGACTTGAGAGTGTGAGAGTGAGAAAGGGGGAGAGAGGGAGCGAGAAAATCAAAACCCAGTACAGTGGTACCTCTACTGATGAATGCCTCTACATACGAAAGTCTCAGGTTACAGAGTACCTGAACAGGAAAATATTTAGTTACATTAAAGTACGCGCTGCTATTAGCCGCTTCCAGAGTTTCCCGAATGTTAACAAAGTGGCTATCGCTTAAATTTTGCCTGGGAACGCACTGCGCGTGCTACCAGCAATCTTTACGTGTCACCGTCACAGTTCAGAGTTCAAAGACGAGGAGAAGGAGGAGTTCCAGCCAGAAAGCGGTGAGGGGGAGGCAGCCATCGTTCAACCGGCCCAAATCAACTACGTATTGGCAAGATTCCATGGAGTAACAGATTTTGTGGAAAGGAATCACCCGGGAAAAGTGTTGACAAGTCAGGCTATCGTTACGTCTACCTCTCGCAGATAATCAAAAACTGGCATCGTTTGATCATTTTTTAAGAAACGCAAGGCAAAAAGGTAAAATAAATTTTTATTATTTCATTTGATCTTTTTTTTTTTTTTTACATTATGTACCTCAGTTTATGTTTTTTGCCGCACCTTGATTAAAGCCCTGCTAAATGAGAAAGAGAGAATGAGAGAGAGAGAACAAAGGGTTCGGCAGGTGCACCGCTTTGGCGGCACGACAAAGGTTTAGAACTTTGTCCAGGGGCCTGTAGACTTATCCAAATTTTCTCATTTGCATTTAGGAATAATTCTACATGCAGATATCTATATGTTGTATTTCGTTTTATACTTGTTTTTTAATTAAAAGTTTTATTGAATTGGTTTTGAAACACTCAATATAAGCAAAAAAATTGAATTTCAGGCATTTAGTTTTGCAGTATAGAAATTACTTTCAGCAAGATGCAGAGGAAAACATAGCAGGTGTCTGGTCACTATACAGTATTAAAGACGCTATGATGAGAATTGGCCGATTGGCTTTGGACATGTTAAGTCAAGAGGTGCTGGCCAATTGGCGTGAATCTTGACTGTCTGAAACATTCCTCCGTGGTGCGGGAAGCATTTGTAGTTTTTTTTTTTTTTTTTTAATTGAATGGCCAATCGGCTTGAATCTTGGATGGCTAAAAGTTTCCTTGTATTGTATTTTTGGAGCATAACTGTCGTATTTACATAGTTTTTTTGTAAACGTAGCAGGGAATATTTCTGTAGTAGTATTTTTGCTGCATTACTTAGGAGTTTTTTGTAGTATTTTTAAAGTAGTATTTTTACATTATAGTAATACGGTATTTTAGTGGATTTTCTATAGTATTCTTTTTTTTCCCGAATTAAGGCTAGATTATATAAGTGTGTTTTTTCAGCACTTAATTTGATATTTGTTTTTATAGCATTGAAGTAGTATTTTTGTAGTATTTATTTATTTTTTTGTAATGTTACCAGGTAATATTTTTGTAGTATTTTCTGTAGGAGCAGTTTTTGTTGCATTACTGTAGTAGTTTTTGTAGCATTTCTGTGGTAGTATTATAGCATTACTGTAACTGTATTTTAGTGGTATTATATTTTCTTTTCATTATTAAGGTAAAATAATATAATGGGTCCCTGTTTTTAAAAGGACAGTGTGTAATATGTAGCATCTCCTAGTGGTAAAAAAAAACTTTCATTTAGTAAAAAAATTGAATACTAGGCTAACAGAACTTCATACAAATGTAATTTTTTTAATTAAAAAAAAATTATAGGTTGATAAATTTGTATTTCTTGTACATAGTGAAATCCTTATGGTCACCCACATGTTTGTCTGCCAACTAGATGCTATGCTGTGCTCTCCGGCACTGGTTTTCGTTTGCATTGGACAATAGAGTGCCATCTAGTGGTCAAATATTACGTATTGTCATTTATTTGTTCTGACACAACGACACTTAAATGTAGCCCAATGGCAAAATATGTTGGTGACAAAATTTCAGGAGTCATACAAGCGCAAAAAAACAAAAATCACAGTCAAAATGTTAACCTTTTGTTGCTGGCAGTGTGAATCAAGTTTTCAGTTCTGCAAATAAAAAAAATAAAAAAACAATGTACCAAAGACAGCTTTTGGAGGCGTCCCTAATGAACGGGACAGGCAAGTGTATCATGTGATTATTTACAGTTCTAAACACAAACATTGCTCCACAGCCGCACGCGCAAACATGGCTTTCCGGAAGAAAGCACTACTTCCGTTACTCTTCCAGTGCAAACGTTTCCGCTCCCAACAGCTAAGAGGTCACCGATGAGGCAGTCGGAACTTTCCACTGACCTCATAGCAGACGGGATGTTGGTAAAAATGGAAGACCTGTTGCCACGAAAACAATGTCGTGTCTCCCGAGTGGTCTTTCATTCACGATGGCGTCAGCATGCAAGTCTTTGCATCACTGCCATCTTACAAGAGGAGACTCCGCCTTCTGCTTAGACTGTTTACTGATTAAAAAGGAAAACACATAACAATTTTTTTAAAATTTCGAAAATGTTGCCCAACTCAGGCATGAAAATGGGTCAAGGCTTAAAAAAATTAGAAGAGAAAATACCGTATTTATGTGTGTATAACGCACAACCCTAATTTTTCAAATTAAAAATCAGTATGAAATTATGTTTGACTTTTTCTTAACTCAAACTAAACATTGAAACTAACACATGTAGCTATGATTTGAATAATTTATCAACTATGTACACGATACCAACATAACATTTTTCATGTATTCGTTTCATGTCCTTCAAAGTTTGATTCATCATAAGATACAACAAAGAGTGGATTCCGTCGTGCTTTTTCGCATTTATTTATATCATTCAGTCAAGTCATCATGTTTATTTGTATAGCCCTAAATTACAAGAAGTCTGAAACATCTGTACAGACTATTATTACACCATCCCCTGATTTAAAACCTACATGAGAGCAAGGGAAAAACTCAAAACGGTTTTCTCACCCGCATGAAACAGAGATAGCACTGGTTTCCATAGTTAACAGTAGCAGAAAGAGCATCCTGATCTGACTCGGATACAGCACTATTATCATTCAGGACAACTTTCCGTTTTCACCATCCTCTAACATTAGTCTCTGGTACCGTGAATAAAAATTGTGTGATGATGAGAAAATCAAATGTGCGTTCCACAGAAATAAATATAATACGCCTGCCCGCATGAACTACACAGATTTGAACTCAAACGCACCACCTCAATGCCCGATTCACTCTGGGAAATCTCGCAATACTCCCTTAACCCACATTCAAACATCTTCTCCTTAGATTTATACAATTCACATAGGTCACCCCTTTTGAATTTCAGAACGGTGAATTTTTCCTAAAGGTGAGATTTTTAAGCCCGCCAACTTAAATTTGGTCCTGATATGTGTGTATCATATAAAAAAACCTCAATTTATTACAGGATATATCATAATATACTGTATTTTCCAAACTACAAGGTGTACCTAAAAAAAAAAAAAAAAAAAAAAAATTGCCAGGAGTTCGAAAGTGCGCCTTATAATCCAGTGCACCTTATAGACTGGAAATCTGATTTTGTTTTGAAGCTTTGAGGTCGAGTTTTCTTACTGTAGTGTTGATTTTATGTACCATATATATATATATATATATATATTAGACACACAGGTGAAACAAATGGTTCGCAGAGGAATATGATGAGGGTGCACCTTATAGTGCAGAAAATACAGATTTTAAAAATAGACAAAACTACATGAACTATCTCATAAACATGAATTTGTTTTTCAAATACATGAGGTCAAGAGGGGTAACTCGCATTAATGTCCGCCATTTTGCCGCTATATTTACTTTTAAAAATAAATAAAAGAAACCAAAAAAGTCCAGGCAATGTTTGCATTCTTCCATGTACTTTTTAGCACAGTTTTTTGGTTGCACTACACACCAACATTTAGTAGTCAAATAGTAGACACTGTCCGTTTAAGGTGGAATTGAGTTGTGTACATAATCGATTAAGAGTAACAACATTAAATATATGTGACCAATACCTTGATCTGTTGATCTCTTAGTTTCTCGTACCAGTTGAATCTCCGGCAGAGAAAAGATGGACGTTGCTGCAATAAACATCAAGAGTGAAAAAATACCCTTTTCCAAATTGTATTACTATTATTATTACTTCTATTTTTTTTACCAGTAGGTATACGCTTATTACAGGTTTGATGTTTTACCGGGAATTTTAAAAAATCTTGCTTGTTCTAATAACTGCTGCATATTTCTTGTACTATGATTTGGCTGCCAGCAAAAAATAGCAATCTGCCACAGCTAAAATATAAATGGAGAGGCCATTTTTAACGTCTTTGTCTAAAAAGAGAAGGGAGGAGTAGACAATTGAGTACAAGACAGAAAAGGGACAAAACCATTAAAAAACAAGATTGGATATCCCAGCGGGTGCTAGTTATCCCAAGGGATAAGATGATCAGTAGTATGGTATGCACTGGTGGTAGTATCAATATAGAGCCATTGCTTTGTGGGCCAATGCAAGAAAAAAAAAATAGACAAAAAACTAAACATACAGAAGGGTTAAAAAAAAAGAAAATCCCAAAAAATCAAAATGCCATTTTTTTTCATATAATTTGCATGCATTGTTCACCTACTTGGGAACCTATGGTATAGCAATACTTACTGTCAGGAAGTGCACACACTTTCTTTCCGAGGTTACTGAAGTAACAATGCTTCATGGCCTCTGCTGCTGAAGTCCTTTTCTTTCCTTCAAACTACACAAAAGCATAACAACACAACACCGTTACTCTGTCTGTAACAACACACACTATTGATAATCAGTGTGTGCATGAGGTGTTCACAGACCTGCAAGAACTTTGACAACAGGAGGACACCATTGCTGTTGAGCCTGAAAACAAATCACTTGTGATGCTGTGTAGCAATATTGTTCTCATTTGTGATTCTGCCAACACACAATCCATACCGTAGTCAGAATATTTGTACCTAATTGTACTTAAGTGGTACATTTCTCCATCTTTATTCAATTGGGCCATGACTTTTAAATGGAAAGTGTGTTGTACCTTAATTTCGTTTATTAAAAAGGATTGGGTGTGGGGGGGAGGGTTGGGGTTCAAATGCTTGCTCGTGTTACTCTATGTTGTAGAATAATTCAGAAATATGGTCGAGCATCATATAGTAGTAACAGTGTCTGAAATAATGTCTGCCCGGACGCCAGGGGCGTGCATCTTTTAGGTCGGGCGTACAACTTACAAAACATCTCCGCCCGGGTGGCCGACAACTTTTTCAAGGGGGGAAAAAAAAAAGTTTGCTTTATTCCGATTTTTAAATCCTCGTTCAGTTTGGAATTTCGGAACTTTGGTTCGTTTAGAAATTTGCATACTCGGCAGCCGATCAGAAGACTGCATCTAATAACTTCTTGCTTCCGGGCTTACCACAGCGTTATAAGGTCATGCATTTGCATATCATTTTCCAAAGTAGACGCAGAGAACACAAGAAAAATGGATAAGTGGTTAAGAATAAAGCCAAAACCTCAACCGCAGAAGAAATATTCAAAAGAAGCCAACAAAATTTATGACGCTACAAAACGTAAACGTACATTAAAAGCAACCTGGAAAGAGGAGTTCAATGGCTTGTAGCAGACGACGCAACGCAAATATTGCATGAATGAAGATGAGTGAAAACAGGTACATAATGATGCCAGATGGAAAACAGTGATGTCATGTACACGCAATGAATGTTATAAGTAGATTTATAATCAACTTAATTTTAAAGTGTTGTTCCGTTAAATATTCTGATTATCAACCCGTAATACTTTGCAACAATGGTTTTGTTTTTTTGCGATTAGTCGTCTTATTGTGTTTCAAGTTGTGAAAAATGGGGCAGGCAACTTCATGCCGGACTGGTGTCCGGTAACATTTTGTCACGAGTTTCAGACACTGGTAGTAAAGTATTACCGGGGTGTGTGATCGCCCAGGTCCTCTGGAGGGTATTGAGGATAATTTGCTGCCACAAATTCTTCGTTGGAACCAATTCCTGGCCAGCTTTCTTCAGTTGGCGTTCCTTTCAAATTAAAAAACAAAACAAACCAGATAGTGTCAAAAGTGTTTGTGTTGTACCTGATCAACTGCATCAGAAACTTTCTTCTCACCTAATAACTTGAAGATGAAGTGAAGCTCTTCCTCCACTGTTGAGCCAGGAAATAATGGCCGACCTGTAGTCATTTCATACAAGATACATCCTACCCCCCTACGTAAACAAAAACGCACACAAAAGGTGAGACAACAGCCCGCCTAAGAAAAGACAAACGCTAGATAGTCATAGTTACAAACCACATGTCAATGTGTGTTGAGTAGTCAGTGCTGCCGAGAAGGATGTCGGGTGGGCGGTACCACAGGGTTACCACCTCATTGGAGTACGTCTTGGTTGGGATCGACTTGGCCCGGGCCAAACCTGCAACACAAAATAATGCGGGCAATTGAAACACAAACACAACCATAAACAAAACAAATTGAGCATCAAATAAACAACTGTATGGATAAAAAAAATAAAAGTAATTGTGCAATGTCTCCCATCTTGAAAATATTAGTGGCTTGTAATCATCAACATGGGTAAACCTCAACCATGAGATCGAGTGTGGGAGAAAAAAAAAATCACATGGTTTGATTCTTTCAATAATTTATGTAAAAATCATGTTGAAAAATAAGTATCTGGTCGGTACTAAATGTAGATCTCAATAACTACCCTTTGTTGACAATAACAGAGGCCAAACGTTTTCTGCAACTCTTCACAAGCTTTTCACACACTGTTGCTGGTAGTTTGGTCCACTCGTCCGTGATGATCTCCTCTACAGCAGTGATGTTTGGGGTTGTTGTTCGGCAACACGGACTTTCAACTTCCTCCACAGATTTTCTACAGGGTTGAGATCTGGAGACTGGCTAGGCTACTCAAGGACCTCGAAAGGCTTCTTACAAGGGTACGCCTTTTTTGCCCTGGCTGTGTTTGGGATCATTGTCATACTAAGAGACCCTGCTACGTCTCATCTTCAATGACCTTGCTGATGGAGATTTTTTACTAAAAATCTTTCAACTCATCCTGTTTTTTTTTGAAGAATGACAGCCCCAAAGAATGTTTCCAGCCCCATGCTTCACAGTGGATATGGTGTGATTCAGATGCAATTCAGTATTTCTTTCTACTCGAAACACGCAAACATGTGTTTCTAACAAAAAGTTGTATTTAAGTTTCATCTGACCATAACATTCTCTCGGTCCTCTTCTGGATCATCCAAATGCTCTTTAGTGAACCACAGACGAGCCTGGACGTGTACCAACTTCTAATGGGGGATTACGTCTGGCAGTGCAGGATTTGAGTTCCTGGCCGTGTTACTGATAATAGCCTTTGTTATTGTGGTCCCAGCTGTCTGTAGATCATTCACTAGGTCCCCTCAAAACCACACCGTTCTTGTTATCATTTTGACGCCACGGAATAGGTTCTGCATGGAGCCCCAGATTGGGGGAGTTTATCAGTGGTCTTGTATGCTTTCCATTTTCCAATAATTGCTCCCACAGCTGATTTATTTTCACCAAGCTTTATACCTTTTGCATTTTCAGTCTTCCCAGCCTAGTGCAGGTCTAGAATTGTGTCTCTGGTGTCCTTCGACAGCTCTCTGGTCTCTGCCATAGTGGAGTTTGGAATGTGACTGACTGAGGCTATGGACAGGTGTCTTTTAAACCAATAATGAGTTAATACAGGTATCAAGTGGAGCCTTGTTAGAAGTTAAACCTTTTTGACAACCAGAAATTTTGCTTGCTTGTATGTGCCCAAATACTTCTTTTCCACTCTCATTAGAAAATAAATTATTATAAAATCAAACAATGTGGTTTAATGGGCCATCTCATTAATTAATTTATTTGTGAATAAATCAGTGTATTAATTTATTTCAGCATTTTTTTTTAAAGTATTTTAGTGTGTATTTAATCACAACAAAATGTTATTCAAATGAGGAAAATGCCCAGTTTCCTAAGCTGTTCACCAATAGCTGATTCTCTCATCACTCATCAACCAAAAGGTGAGCGAAGACAAAATACATGACAAAAATAAACACAAAAATAAATGATAAAATGCATAAACGAAACAAAGCATTGTGCCTTATTTTGACATATTATGTAATTTATCTCTGTGTTCATTTCTATGGCATATATTTGTAGGTTTTTAATCTATCTACACAATTATTTCTCTCCACAAGGGGAGGATTGGTCTTCCATTAAAAAAAAAGGATAATAGAGTGAGCCAATATAAAACAAAAAAATACTAGAATCCTTTATACAAAATATAAGTATGTATATTAATTGGCTATTAAAACAACACAATAAGCCCTTCGGAAAATCAAAGAAGTACAAAGACCCAAGTTCTAACCAAAGTCTGCCAATTTCAGTTCTCCCCGCTCGTTGATCAGCAGGTTTTGTGGTTTGAGGTCTCGATGAAGAACTTTTCTGCAGTGACAGTAGGCTAAACCTCGCAGTAACTGAAAGAGGAAAAGCTGAGAACAAAAATAATAAGTCAGAGTACCGTACCAAACTGTAAACAATAAAAAAGGACTAGAGAGACGCACTTGGACATTGTGCATGTGGATTACATTGCCGCAGTCATCCAGGTACTGTTTCAAATCTTTGTCCTAAAAACACAAGAAATGTTCTCAATGTAATGTATACCTGCTTAAACGATTATATATATATTTATACAAAAATGTGTTAATGTCTCACCAAGTACTCGAAGACCAGCGTGAGGGACTTCTGTGTGTGGATGATGTCGTGAAGCGTCACAATGTTGGCATGTTTCAAATCCTTCAGCAGAGACACTGTTACAGACAATCACATGAGTTTATTTGTTTTTTAATATTGAATAACTGCAAAAGAGATTGTGTAAGATGCCAGTTCATTATTTAGTTTATTATACCTCATTGATGTTAGTTATTTTGACTATAATGCACCACGGTTTGCATCATTGACACTATTGGCCATTAATGTCGCTGTTATTTGATTCCCGCACCCCTTAGGACTGTTTTGCTTTTTGTACCCTAGGAGGTCTAACAAAATGTAAGGGCTCAGGGGATGGCTTTTAGAACTGATTGGGTTTTCGGCATTGTAAGGGTTTTTTTCTACACTCCTCTCATGTTTTCCATGCAAGTTAAAAAATCCTTGATGTCTTCTCTACTTATTTTGAGTGTCTATTAAACAATACACATTTTATAAAATGCATCACACGGGTCGCTAAGCCTTACTGTTATTTAACTTGATTAAGTGGGACTTTTTATAGGTACTGTCTGGAATTTGAAAATTGTCAACTTGCTGAAGCCATCTTCTGGCTCAAATCAGTGCAGCCTCTGTAAAGCTGCTTTTGTGGCAAACACAAGCGTGTGCATATTTTAGACGCGCTCGAATATTCTTTTCCTTTTTCATCTTTTTGGAGGTTTGGCGTTTTTACTGAAATTAACAGTATTTTCCCTATTTTCACAATTTTAATGCTACACTAGCAGTAAACTGCGAGCACGAACATGAAATCACTCTCCACCCCCTCCCTACCTTTGCTATTTCCTATTTTGTTGTGAGACCCGAACAGCTCCAATAAAGGCAAGATAAAAGCAGATGGGCTAGATGGGAAAACACTATGGCTCTTTAACCTTGTACATTGATAACAAATACCTAATACAGAAAATATTGTACTTTCAACTTTTTAAGGACTCTTCAAACAACACATCCCACCTTTAAGCTTCAATAGCATTTCAAAATAAACTTTTTAAAAGTGACTAACTGGAATAAATGAAAAAAATTATAGCACACCATCATTAAATTAACATTGAAGACCAATGTTGCTGCCACGCTGTGGAATTTTATTTTAGTAAATAACCTGCTTATAACCCAATGTATATTTAAACGGTATTAATGTATTTTATTGAATAATTAATTTTTTTTTTACAATGCATGACAGAACGTTGTCCCACTGACTATTTATATCCAAAATTGGACGTTTACAAAAAAAAAAGTATTTTAAAGTGTGCAGTTTACACAAAACCGGTATGCACCTTCTCTGATAGCTGTACATGGAGCTCCTTCTTCATGCTCCAGACGAATTTCCTTCAAAGCCACCAAATTGTCTGTCAGCTTACTTCGGCCTTTATACACAGTCGCATAGGTTCCCTGGAGACACACACATCAATGATTGAGATGACCAGACAATAAGACATTCTAAAAATTGAAAGACATGTAGTAGTGCTTACCTCTCCCAGTTTGTCTAGTTTGATGTAAGTCTCCAATTTGCCGAAACCAATCTCTGACTGCACGCAAAAGGACAGAAATAACAACAACAACCATAAATGATCTTCAGCAACAGTACCTCCAAAATGTGCGCCAACAAGAAAATACAGTAGAGGAAGGGAGATAGACATGTGTTCTCATGAGAAACAGACTGAAGAAAGACCATTTGAAATCAATGTACCCTAAAATTTGAACCATAAGCCGCGACTTTTTCCCTAAGCTTTCGGATAACTTGTTTCAGACTGATTGTGATCTGTCTGTGATGAATATATCTTGATATGGTCATCATATTGTGATATATAAATGATATGTGGCATGACGTATTTCCGTGACTGGTAAAATCGTACAGATATGTATTCGTTTACCTATAGGTCAGCAGCCTGCTAGCAGGCAGAAGTTGAGGTACCGTATATTGTAAAAACTCTTTCTGTGTACCGTTTTTCTTTGTAAATAGCTAATGTTTCAATGTGGGCACATACGGCTTACAGTCAGGCGCGTCTTTAGTATGTACAGAATGTTTTTTCCTTTAAATATGCACTAGCTGCGATTTATAATCTGGTGTGATTAATAGTCCAAAATGAGAATATTAATAGCAGATTTGATTAATGACCCCATATTTTTTGGATCAATTTGATTGAAATGATCATTGAAACCCAACAAAAGGGAAGCGTGGAGATGTCATTGCTGCAGTACTGGAGATAATGATAAAGAGAAAATGTATATTCATCTACATAAATTAACTCTTATTTTTGCACAATGTCACTGCTAATGTCAATGCACTATTTTCTAATGTACTGTACATAGAATTTAGGCCAGTAAACAACCACTACCCATCTGTCCTGTTATTTGTTTATTCTTATCTTCGTTCTTTTTTTTTTAAATTTTAAATCTTTTATTACATGATTATCATGCATTGCCATATCTAATATCATTGTAAACAATGTTTGTTAATCATATTCACACTAAGTGACAATCAATAGTGCTCATTGCAATCAATTACAATAAAGACTTATTTTCTAGGGAACAGAGGACGCATGAACTTTTGGTGAGTTTCTGCCTTTAGGTAAAAGTGTGTTACAGAATTTTATTTCTGCTTGACCTTGGTTACAAAAAAAGTTGACTTTTTTCGGTTGTGTCGCCTGAGTTTGGCTGATGCAGATTTGAACCACTATAAGATGACAGTTAACATAAGTTACACTACATAAAATAGATAAGATTTTTCTTAAATTGTAGGTTGCATAGTAATTTCTTCTTACAAAAACTCACTTTGCAAATGTTTTATTCCTTGGCTTTCAACTCAGTATAAAACTTTGTTCCTGCTTTATTATTTCTATACTTTTGAAGTGTTTTTATTGTTTTAAAAGCTATTTAAGGTTTTTTTGTTACTTACGTTCCATTTGTGTACGGAACTTTGTCTTCAGCGATGGCTATTTTAAAGCGCTTTATAGATAAAGTTGAGTTGAGGAAATAATAGAATTATCAGGTAAAAGTAGTAGTATTTTGGCCGTATAGCCTGTCCAAAAGCGCATTACCCAAAAATAGTGTTGCCGGAAACACATCATTATGTTTATTTTATCTTGTGTTTTGGTGTTTGACAGTGATTTGGTTGCCACATGCAGGATTGATGTTGCAAACTGTGGTTCTAAGCTATGCCCACAAACTTTGTGTGAACACTCAGACCCATAAAAAATTAAAGGAACATTGGTCTGTAGTCACATAACTCAATGTAATCATACCAGAGAGACCCTACGCAACCGCCTGCTAATTGGCTGCTCAAACAAAGCTGGACCAATCACGTTGCACTTTTCCAAGTAGCCGTCTGGAAGACGTATATCTGCAGGCAATGACAAACGCTTGTTGATGTCCTAAGAAACGCACACACAAAAGTGCTCAGAAATACAGAGTGTAATCATTTACAAATGTGCATATATGTTAATTACCTCAGTGGATATCTTCTTGGGTCTCAATCGAACTCGGACTGGACTCTGGACATCGTCTGAGGAGGATGTAGGCTCATTTTCCCCATCAGAGCTCATTTTTACATCTTCATGGACAATCTCTGCGTGGACGTGTGATGACAGAAAAGAGATTGAGATTGAGAGTTAGTTATCTTTATTGTCATTGATATCAACGTTGTGAAAAATTGTATGCAACGAGATTACACACTCCAGGGTAAAACATGTAATATAGAAACTTTGAAGAGAAATGAGATAAAAAGCTATTAGGGTGAATAGGCCCCAAAAAATATTACAACACAGTTCTTAGAAAAACTGGCCCAAGTTATAATGATAATAATGCAATGAAGAAAAGTGCATTGTAACAATAGCGGAATGAAAATAAGTGCAATTACATCTAGCAGCAGAAGTTTTAAAAAATCTATTTATGAGGCTGGACGAGGTGATTTATCCATGGTAGTGATTTATTAATATTTTTTTTTCATATAGCGAAATGAAGGAAAAAATGCAAAGTTAAAAAAAAATATACAGAAAAGGAAGACTGATTATTTTTGTAGGAGGTATTGAGAATTTTAATTTGGTTCAATTTTGTCCAGCTCCAACTCTGCATGCGCAAGTCCTACCGAGTCTGCTGCTGTGGTTCAAGTATGAGCTCAGACTGCGTCCTAAACCTCGAGGTCGGCGGCTGTACGACTGGAAGAGGGACTGAACTGATGAAGATGAGCCTCTGACTTTAACTCCCCCTGATGTAGGACGGAGTGTGCCAGCCTCTGAGAGGGTAAAAAAACAAAAAAAGAAAAGTAAGAAATTGTTATAAAGTGCAAGTACAATATAATCCCTCGTTTTTCCCGGGGTAACGTTCCAAAAACGTACCGCAAAGTTGAAACTTTTATTCATATATTTTATTATAAATTGAAACAAGGAACAATCCCAACTTGATTTATGAACTTTTTTTATACATAAAAAACTTCTGTACTGTCTATAATTTAAAGAAATCCTCTTTTGATTTCAAGCCAAGATGTTTTTACTTCACATGCCATTAAATGCAAGTTATGGAAAACTGCATTTACTTTCCTGAAGCAGAGGCTGACAACCAAACATTTTGAAAAGGCCATATTGGACAAAAAAAATGTCTGGAGCGGCAAAATTGCAAAATCTATATAGGGCTTACAAGGAAGGCAACACATACGGTGTCTATCTATGGTCAATGGAAAACATGCTGGTCACCTAGTGATCCCAGGAGCCAAGAAGAGAGCCACTCTGCACGCTGAATTTCGATCTGCAACCTCAAAAGAACTGTTTAAATCTAGGCTTAAAACACTTCTATTCTACAGCTTATCAATGACCTATATTTCATGTTGACAATATCTGTGTATTATTTGTTATTGCAACATCCGTTGCAGCCTGGTCATCCTGGAAGGGGGACTACCTCATGTGTGGTCCCTTCCCAAGGTTTCTTCATTTTCCTCACGTTGAGGTTTTTGAGTTTTTCTTTGCCCTCATGTAGGTTTAAGATCAGGGGATAGTGTATAAATAGTCTGTAGTGCAGCCCTTCGAGACTCCTTGTGATTAAGGGCTATACAAATACTCATGACTTGACATGACATTACAATGTGTCCAGTTTGTCTTAAAAACAGAAAACATATATATTTTCCATTATCAACATTTTTGGAAAAGCACCAGGGAGCTGCTACGGAGCGGCAAAGAGCAGCAAGCAGCTCCAGAGGTCGTTTCGCAGGATGTAAGTCTAACTTTGTTGGCAATAGAAAGTATCTTCCTTTTTTTGTACTTTCGTCATTTAAGAGTGTTTTGTTCATGGTGGCTTTTAAAGAAACTTGAAATTGAAAAAAATGTGTGCATAAAAAACATAGGTTCGTCAAGCGGTTTTACGTATGTAACCAACTAGGACTCTAGAGTCCGCGCAGGCGGACAGTCGGAAAAAAGGGCAGGGCAACTGTTTAGCCAATCAGAATGCAGAACACAATGTTACGATGAAAATTCATTAAGTAGCAAAGACTGGGATAGGTAAACCGCGATACAGCAAGACATTAATATACCTCCAAATATGTTTTTTTTTTTTAATTCTTGTAATGATTAGTGTCCTGCATGTTAAAAGGGATAATTACCTGAGTCACTGTGGGATGTGATTTCCTGGTGATCAGCCACCGTCCGCTCACCTCCCCCACCTGCTCCCCTTCCCAGGGTGAGAGAAAGCTGCCTTTTGATCTTCCTCATCCTCTCCATTAGGGGGGGCCGTGAAGCTGAGTGGGGCCGTGAAGCTGAGTGGGGCCGTGAAGCTGAGTGAGGCGGGGCCGCCAGCGTGGACGACACACCTGCGCACAACAAATATGACAATTTTATGTGGTAACAGGTGCAGAAGCCCAGACATAGTGAAAATTTTAACTAAAGATCCATATCAGCCTCCTAATTTAATACCAGCTTTATCGAACAAAATACGTCAACAATGGATGCAACGAGCAGGTGATGACGTTGTAAAGCCAGTACAAAGAACCGTCAAACATTTGAAAGTACTGTATTTTTTGGATTATAAGGCGCACCCAAAAAAACAAGTCGAAATGTATCACTTATCACAATTGCATAACACTGATGGCAAGGGGATCAAACCCAGACAGCGACAGTAATAGCACCAAATCCTACTATGGACATAGTGATATTGGACAAGGCAATAGGTCTTATCTTATCATAACACTGTTTAGTCACGACATCAGATACAAATGTTAGATACATGAGAAAACAAAAACTAATTAAAAATCGGTAAAAGAAAAATCACTTATTCTTACTTGAAACTAAGCATTGTAAGTGACAAACGTTAAATAAGTGCGTTTATTTATATCTTTCAGGACGACCAAATTACTTCCCACAATGCGTTCCTCTTCACTCAGTCCAGAATTCCGTGCGCTTTGTAAAGACTTTGCAAGTCGGCGATACAATACTGAATTTCAGTGATCCTTAACCATTTCTACCAAAGACCGGTTTAATGTCTAACAATAGTCTTCCAATAACACCAACAACATGGTACTGTGACTAAAATTAGTAGGATGATGACATGAAACGTAATACGTTATTTTATATTGTTTATATCCCTATAAGTTTATTGAATAGGATATTACGCTGTCCCTGCCGTGATCCGGTTTTCATTCCCGTTGCATCTAATTTTTTCCAATGGTGAACAGCGATATGTTACAACTGATCAACCATTGCACAAAAATATGGTACTTATTTATTTATGTGCAAACAAAACCCTTGCTACAGTGTAAATTATGTGCGCCTTATCGTCCTGGCTGCATTATATAAAAAAAATATATATTGCAGAAGACTTGTTTTGGGGGTTAGCAGCCGGGTAGCAGACTAGCGTGCTGTGTTAATTGTTTTTTTCCCCGGGCGGGTTTGTTTGTTGTTTTTTGCGTTGTTGGATCCTAGTTATACTGTCTGCGTACTCCATGTTTTTGGTCAGCCAGCCGACCAGTTTTTCCTCTGATTGGTCCCAATTCAGCCTTTATAGTATCGGGCTAGCCTGCTGTGAATATTTACGGCTGGGTTCTTGTTTGTTGACCTAGTTATTTTTTGTTGTTGGCTACCAGTCATACAAGCTACTTACTGCAAATTTTTGATTGGTCAGCCTCCGTTTATTTCCGCGGATCGGTCCCGATTTGCCCTCTAAAGTATCTGGCTAGCCTGCCGTGATCATTTGATATATTAACGACTGCGTTTGTTTTTGAAGTAATCATGTTTTTGTTGTAGACTCCCAGTTATCCTGGCTGCTTACAGCATGTTTTGGGTAGGCCAGCCTCCCGTTTTTCCACTGATCGGTCCCGGTTTGCCAATTTTAGCAGCCGGCTAGCCTGCTGTGTCCCAGCTGTGTTAGCACACTTTCTGTGTGCCATTTTTGCCAGTTCGCCCCATTTTGGCTGCTAGCCACGTGTGACACAACGCCTGGGCATGCTCTACATAAACTACCAAAACTTTGCTTAAAAGACTCAAAACCTTTTCGACTTATTAACATGTAAACCAATATGGTGACATGCTTGCTAGGGTGCCGGTGTTCTTCATATTACGTCAGAGATCAAGAAATCAAAGACAAGACAGACTGTCTTCATAATGCATTATTTCGGAAAATAATTGGAATATACCAATGAGTTATGTAAAGAGTTTATGCAAAGAACATGGACCAATTTATCATATTTTGTATGTTTTAGAATTCAGGTATGATCTCCCATTACCTTTTTCAAGTTGTAACACATGAACTTATTACCGCATGGTTAATTAACAAGAGCGAACGAAACCTAAAACATAAGAGAACATATTGAACAAATGCATCACATCATCTTAAGCTTTGCAGGGTTCCTACAGCCTAAGTTAAATTCAAGACTTTTGAAGACTTTATAATGCCTTTCGAAATCAAATTTAAGACCAAGTCCACCAAAAAACACACGCACAATTGAAACAAAAGAAAACAAAAAAAACACAAATATTTTTTGCACACCATACATCATGCACATTACCTGGCACAGCTTTTAGCCATGGCGAAAAGCGTTCGGACAGCCACTCCTCATTAAATTTACACATTACCATAGTCCTATGTAATCTTCTCTGTCTCAAGTTGCTATGTGTATTGTGGGTAGACCTATGCATCCGCTCTGAAAGGCCCGACTAAACCCACATCACCTTTTTGATACTACTTTGATACTTCTGATAACGTTATTGTGGTCACGCAATGTTGCCAAGAACGTAAATCAGTGAATTACTAAAAAAAAATTGATGTTATCTAATATTTCAAATTCGAACAAATATAAATCTTATTAATGTTTTCACAGTTTAAGACTTTTAATGATTGGATTTAAGATATTTTAATGACAATCAGGACCTTATTTTTAGAATAATGAATTCAATGCGGGCAGCACGGCGGTTGAGTGGTTAGCGCGTCCGCAGCACAGTTCTAAGGTCATGGTATCAAATCCAGCTACCAGTCTTTCTGTACGGGGTTTGCATGTTCTCCCCGAGCTTGCGTGGGTTTCCTCTGGGCACTCCGGTTTCCTTCCACATTCCAAAATCGTGCATGTCAGATTTATTGGCCGGTCCAAATTGTCCCTAGGTGTGAATGAGCGAGTGAGTTGTCAGTCTCAGCGTGCCCTGCAACTGGCTGGCAACCAGTTCAGGGTGTCCCCTGCCCACTGCCTGAGGAGAGCTGAGATGGGATCCAGCACCCCCGCGACCCTGGTGAGGATAAGCGGTGCATATAATGGATGGATGGATGGAATCGATGCCTTTTTAAAATAATTCAATGATCCACTGGAATCCTGCTTTGTTTTCTATATAAACAGAATACCAAAAAATATCATCCTCATCAGCATTAAGTTCTGCTTAGTTTAACCCTACTGTTGTCCTCGGGTCAATATTGACCAGAAAAAATATATATATTTTCAAACATGTTATGACTTTTTCCTTGATTAGTCCCAACAGTGGTATGTTGCTTTAATTCACATTCCATATACCGGTACGCAGTATTTAGAAAACGGTCCTTTAAATGAGGACAACTCGAGGTTTAAACGGCATACACACCGGATATTGATATTTTTCTGCATCGGCTCAACGGCGCAATGCCTCTTGGGGGTATATTCTATAATCTTGGCCCCTAGAGAACGCTTCTTTACGAGATGCACTGTATTGTACAGAATACAAGAGGGGCGTTATGACTGATATAGATTCTTACTACGCCAGAGAAGGGCTAGCGAGCAAGCTAATGTATAATTAGTGATTTTAACCACAACCCAGCGTGTAGTTGTCAAACCCTGGTGAGAGCTAACCGAGGGACGTGACTATGTTATGGTTTCGATTGCGCCCGTCAAACTGAACAGTGTGGGGTCGTCTATTTGCTGCACCTCGACTTTTCTAAATGGAGGCGGAGCGGTGTGTATTTCGGTTTCACGTTGCCTCTCGGCTTGAGCGTTTTTTCTTTCTCTCGGTACTGTAAGCGTGACTTCGGTTACTCACCGGGAGGGCCAGTCCCGGCGTCGCCCAACTTCTCTTTGGCTCGGTTCAGTGTGACAGTGTTGAGGATTTTCCTTGCTCCCAGTAATCTGCCGCCATGTTGCTTCTTCGCACATCAGTGACGTCACGCACGCGCTCCCACCCCGGTTCTTGTGCACGCGCGTGGGTTTTGCCCCGTTCTCGCATACTGTTCGAATAATCCTAGCAGTTAAATATTTGCAGATCAATGGAAAGATGTCAGACATTTATAGATGACTTTAACACCGTTCTCAAAAGTAAAATCATCACACATTCATCCCATCTTAAGTGTGAGGTATTGCACAGAGTGAATCAAGGAAGCAAGGTTTTGGGTGCTCTGAGGAGAGTGATGAGCAACTAGAGTATGAGTATGGATGTTAAGAGGGGACTGTATGAGAGTGTGATTGTGCCGACTGTGTTGTATCGTGCAAAGACTTGGAGCCTGAAAGCAGATTTGAGAATAAAATCAAATGTTTTTGAGATGAAGTGTTTGAGGAGTAGGTTAGGATATATTGAGAAATGAAATAGTGAGAAACAGAACTGGAGTAGGAGTGGAACTGAGCAAGCGTGTGGATAAGAGAATACGTGGTTGGATTGGACACATGGAGAGGATGGATCAGGAGCGAATGTTGAATAATTATAATAATTATAATAATTTCCTTTGTATTGTCATTCTTTGTAACAATGTACACAGAACGAAATGTCGATACACCTGACCCGTTGTAGCGAGTCGGTGCAGCCGCAGCCAGAGGGCGCCGCCATTATACCAATTAGGTATGTGTCGGTCGAGGCGCGAACCAGCGACCTCCCAGTCTCAAAGCCGGCACACTACCATCTAGGCTAAGAGGATCTACAGAGCAGAAGTAAATGGAAGGAGACCAAGAGGAAGGCCGCGATTGACGTGGATGGATGGTGTTTTGAATGCACTGCAGGAAAGGTCTAGATGTAGTGGAAGCTAGAGCTCTTGTTGGTGATAAGAATGAGTGGAGAGGTGTTGTAAAAGGATAGTGGGATGTTTAGACGCGTTCTAAGGGATGGGCAGGGCACCTGTATGATGCGGCAGGGGTAAACCAGTGAAAGCTGTCAGGCCCCTAATGTTGAACAAGAGTGTGTTGTGTCACCCTGACCCAAGTGACATGGCCGCTTTCTTGTGTCCCGTTTCATTTGGAGGGACAAAAGCATAACCAAATTGGGTCCCGAGGTGCTTAACTTGTTTGGGTGTTTGGGCATTTGGGTTGGCCATGGTCCAAACATTTTTGTGTGTGTTTTTTGCTCCTTCGTCTGCACCCACCCGGAGGAGGGAACCGGAGCTCCACTGTGAGGATCCCGGCAGCAACGGCCTGGCTATTCGGGTGGTTGTGGAAGGTAGAAGCAAGAAGGGAGAGGACTCATCTGAGCATCCCGGGCAGAGGACTGGAGGATGCTGCTTGGGAGGGTGGGAAGAAATCCCACTTGAGAAGACAGAGCTGTGCCCCTGCACAATAGTATTGCCCTGTACACATTTTTTTTCTTATTTTCCAACATGTTGTTGGAGTGTGATGTGGTGGAGTTGTGGGTGTGTTTGGTTGCTGTTGGAGGTGTCAGTGAGGATTGTTCAAGCCAAGAAAGATCTGTTCTTGTACAATATTGGTTGTTTTTATTTTCCAGCGGGTCCCATTTCCGGATCAAGTTTCTCTCTGCCTGTGATTTTGTCTCCCCCTGCTTACTTGTTCATTTGTCATGGTAACCTTGTTATCCTGCCACAATTATTTCTTTTATTGAAACATTAGAAAGGATGTTTGAATAAGCAATGTTTGTAATCTCTAAATTGGGCCACGTTGTTGGAGTGTGATGTGTTTGTGTCAATTAAGTTTGTTAAAACCCTTTTCCCCTTTTTTTATTGTCTTCGTTTTTGTATGTGTTTTGTCAGTCACCCCTCTCAGGGGATATGACCAGGGTAGATAGATAGAACACTTGACTACAAAAAAAGATTTTACCAATTTCAAAATAAAAAAAACCACGAAAAGACCATTGAGAAAAAGTAAAAGTATCAGTTTTCCACAACTTTGGCTTTCACATGGGGGATATACAACCATTTGAGTTTTACTTCTAGCAGAGCTGTTCAGGGCAGAACACATTAGGTTCAAGGAATAGGGTTTGGGAGAGTGACATTATGCTCCTCACCCGCAGTTAATATTTATATTTGTCAGTGTAGCATGAAAATGGTGAAAGTAAGACAAGGCCTGCCTCAAGTAGAGTCTAAACGTGAACACAAACCCCAAGATTGAGATTATTAGAGCCCATCCAAGGAACACACAAACTCGCATGCGCATCTTGAATGAGTTGAACGAGGCTGCAATGACATAAGCCAGGGGATGGCAACAGGGAGTAACAAAGTTCCAAATTCACTACAGCTACTTTAATAATCACAATTACCCTTAAATGGTAATACACATATTTACTTTAAGTAATACAGACTATACAGTATAAAACAGGTCATTTGTGTTAACAAGTTTCTTTTACTAAATAAACGAAAAACATGTTTAACATGTTTTCTAGTATTTCTCCCCACTGATACAAAGACATCAGATTAGACAAGATCAATCTAACAAAAGGCAAGTTTAAAATAAATCCTGTACACAAATTGGCGTACATAATTTGAAAAGATCAAATAACATAAAATATGGCGGAAACGTATTGGTCGACAGGTATGGGACTGAGTGGTAATAGAAGTTTACTTTTGGCTTGATCAATAACAGACGTGACAATGCAAGTAGTATGCAAATGACATTAGGTTCATGTTAGCTCAATTTTTCAAGCAGGTTATTATTTTTATACTAGACACCATTGTGTAATTTTGCGGGTTTGGGATGATTGTTGGCACTTTAGATTTTGTTTCATCATTCTTCCTGTAGCTGCTAAGATTGCTGGGAGTTAAATATCTTGGATAGCAAGGAGATGTTTGATTGGCTTTTGAGCTGGTGTAGGTGCTCCTTGTCCATTTTCTTTTGGCTGCTTGAGTCCATCATTGTCCGTTTATTCTGATTCCTTTTCTTTGTTTGGATTTCTTCCTCTGTTTGGTGTTGCTTGAAGTTCCATGTTGGCTCCTGCACCTGACAATGACATAATGGTATGAATAAGTAGCATGTCGAGGGCTGGCTTTCAGGTAGAGAGTAGTAAACATTAAGTATGAAACAGGAAAACAAAAACCGCAAAGATGGACAAAGAACCGCAATAATACAGCAAAAATGTTCTTATCAAAGAATGAGCAGCAACAGAAAAAACAACAACGGACAAAGCAAGGGATTTTTTATAAATCTTTTCAGATAAAAAAAGATAGATTCTAAATTATTGTATAGACATAAATTCAGATATTACACACTATTACCAATAGTACATATTATTTCCTTTGCTCTTCAAAAAAAGATACTTTGGTATAAATACATTTAAATACCACATAATATTAAACCACCAGAGAAATGCCGATTGGAATCAGCCAGTATTGTGAGTGCCGATACCTTAAAAAGGCTAGTATTGACATCGATATCTGGTACCAATACTTGCCCATTTTAGACAGGACCAAAGACAAAACTATTTAGTTGTGACCTTAAAAATAAATATGCAAAAGATAAACATATTAAGAGTTTCTTTGGTTTTGGTATGTAATAAGAGTCGCTCATGATTCTATTTTAAGTAATTACAATTTCTTTGTTATCCAATTTTCCTTTTTTTCCGGGTGAGGTTCTGTTTCTCTGTTTTGATTTTGAACATGTCTTCCCTGCAAGGGAAAAAAACAATATAGGGCTAGGCATTTAAAAGTTTCATCCTATTCCCCCAGGGCGTGTGTTTATGTTATATGTTACAAATATTTTGTTGTTTTCTTTTATAAAGTGGCTGATGTTTTTTTGTGCAGAGCCTAATTAAAAAGCAAAAAAAGTCAAACTACAGACTATGGAAAACAACAATAAAAATAAAAAAAGGCAAGCTGACAAAACATTGTAAAAAAGAAAGGATGATGCAAGAAAGTGTAAAAAGAGCAAAAACATACATTGCAAGCAAGATCAATACATTGAAAAATTGGAAAAAAAGTTGACTATCATTTTTCCCTTGATGTGTCTTTGTGCAGGTTAACTCACATGCTGCCCTGCATTCGCCGACTTCCGCTTCTTGCTCTGTTTGTCTATGTGAACACTCTTCTCCACGTTGTTCAAATAAAAGTTGGTTTCACGTTTGGCCTGCGACACTTCTGTACGAAGGCGTTGACGGAGAACCATCTGCTCGTAGGCCAAACGCTCACTCAAGTGCGTCCACTGGAACCTGTGCAGGTACTGCCAAGTCAAAGACTTCCTGTTAGCTAACGATTAGCCATATTGAATAGCAAGCGCCCACCCAACCTTGAGGCTCCAGAGGTCGGACACCAATGTCTGACGTTTGCGGGTCGCCATGGGCGTGTTGTGGAGAGAGGCCGCCACTCGCTTAGCTACACGCTTGTCACGGAACTCAACCCAACCTTCTGTAAATTCACTCTTCCTGGAGCCTTCACGCTTCCTCTTTGCTTTCACCTGCCCATCTGTAACAGAACAACATCTCAGATGAGGGCCAGGACAATGTCACACTGCAGCAAAACAAAGGTAGTGCGCAATTGGAATTAATCATACAAAAAATAAAAGATCTGTTGATCAATGAGCAGAGAAAACATTAAAGGTATTCCTAAATTCTTAAACATGTGAGGAAATAGTACATTTCCATTTTTCCATTAAAATTTAAGATTTTGAGGACCTTTTCAAGACCGCATGCAATGAAATTTAAAACCAATCTCGCTCTTGGGGCGGCAGTAGCTCAGGAGGTAGAGCGCTCGTCTGGGATCCCTTGATCCCAGTTCGAATCCCGGCTTGTCCGTGATACATGTCGAAGTGTCCTTGGGTAAGACACTGAACCCCTAATACCCCCAATAAGCAGGTTAGCGTCTTACATGGCTGCAATACAAGGCCGCTATTGGGAAATGTGAAGCACACAGTAAAGCGCTTTGGGAAGTCATTGACTTGAAAAGCGCTATATAAATGCAGATCATTTCATTTATTCTGGCACACGGACACAGGAAGAGGGGACTTTAATGCCCCGAACCGTAAGAGCGGAAAAGGCATTGCATACCCGGCGGCTGAGGTTTGGTTTGCCAGGGCAGCCAGAGCGCAATGGCACAATGGGGGGACTGGCCCCTGACCTGGCCGCTGCCATGCCTGGACTAAGGGTGGGACAACAGCGGCCGTGAGCAAGACCATGTGGGAGTCGGGGACGGACCGTCGCGGTGGATAGGGGGCGGGGGACCATGCGGTAGAACCAAACACTGCCACACACGCATCATTTTTGCTGGAGACGCATAGTGTCAAATCAACGTGCGTCCCCGGTACGCAACTTTTTTGACACAAAATTGTCATTATTACCCGATTACTTTTCTTTTTTTAACAAAGATATACCGCACTCCAAACTTTTTGTCAGGCAAATCCGCCATTGTTGTTTTGGTCTCGCGGTTCGAGTTTTCGTCTGCACGCCGATCTCGGCAAACGAGATCTCCTTGCTTCGAGATTACGTCATTGTTGTGCTGGTTGTCGGCGAGGGAAGGTTAAGTATGCATACCTGTCAACCTGTACGTTTTTGCCGCATAAAGTACGTTTATTATGATTTTAAGACGTGTGCGACGAACAAGAAAAACGCAAATTTGTCAATGATAGATACCACCCGGTATACACAGACTCGATCACGAAAACGGCAAATCAATTAAGTCAAACCAGTTCCAGTTGTGTAGTGAAAGTCCGTCTCTTTTTCAGCTCAACTCATCAAAGAGAGACGATTCTCAAACGCTTTGATGCATTATATTACAAATTATTATGTTGTATAAAGAAATTAAGAAAAAAAGGAAGTATAAAAGGAGAAAATGAAAAAAAGACAGGTTTGAGGTCATCCCTTTAATCAGTATATTACCAACAATATTTTAATGCAGAAAATGAATTAATAATTTGAATAAGAAAATGTATTATTCTACTTAATTATATTTACATGTATTTTTTTTCTTCTACAATGAACGTCCAAGCGACTTCATTTTTTTATAATAAACCTCATTCATGTCTAGCAACTCAGTGTCTCCCAACAAAATGTTCATTAACAATATATATAAGGAAACACATGTACAATATAACATATTAAACTACATAAATAAACACGTAAAAAAAAAAATCGGTGTAAGATTTTTTTGTATTTTGTAAGGGAAAATACGACAGTTTGTAAGGGAATGGAGCCGTGGAGGTTGACAGGTATGAGTATGCCTCCAACAAAACAGTATTAGGTGAAAATCAACACAAAATTGGTAATTTCTTCAGTGTCAGTAATAAGTCAAAACATAATGCAGAAAGTGATAACGAACGATTCGACAAAAGAAAATTAACAAAATAATCTAGATTAATATAATTATTTCAGCGATATTATTTTGTATAATGTAAAATATTGTTGTGAACTGAAAAATCTTCAAGTTATTACTGATTTGTATTACCAATAAACTGTGATGATTAAAACTGAATGAATATATAGAGCGAGTTCGGCGGACGCGGCGTCACACTGCGCGACGCGAGAAAAGGAGGCGGGCGTGATCGGGCCACCCCCGTAACTGGGGGGAGCCCGCTCACCCGACGACCCCAGTAGCGCAGCGCGACGATAGGCGGTCGTCCTCGCGCGGCGGGCGAAAGGCGGCAGACGTGCGCGGGACCCCCATAACTGTGTTCGTGTCGTGCGTATCGCGCCCGAAAGAAACCGCGCCGGGGGTCAGGGGCTCGCTCGTGGAAGCGGCACAAGTAAAAACCCTGTCGTGAATTTGTCTCCGATCGTCCCAGGCGGACGTAAAATCGCCCAGCTGTACGACTCTTAGCGGTGGATCACTCGGCTCGTGCGTCAATGAAGACCGCAGCTACCTGCGAGAACTAATGTGATTTTCAGCTGCAATTGGCTGGCAACCAGTTTAGGGTGTCCCCTGCCCGGAGATGGCTGGGATGGGCTCCAGTCCCCCCGCGACCCTAATAAGGATAAGCGGTGCAGATAATGAGATGAGATTTTTTTTTTTTTTTTGAAGGGGCGTCGCTACTTCGCTGATTTTCACTTTTAACCGGGTTTAAAAAATAATAATTAAAAAATAAATTAAAAAATGTTGTTTTTTTTGTTTTTGTTGGGGAAGGTGCGCCGGATTTTCACTTATCGCAGGTGGTTTTGGTCTCCATTAACCGCGATAACCGAGGTCCCACTGTATATTTCTTGAGTCCCCCGGAGCGTAGAGTATTTGTAACATTTTTGCATGATTGTGAAAAAAAAAAGGGGGGGGGGGGGTTAAGGGTTATTCTTCTATTTTCTTTATTAATTATCCATTATCCGTTATCGGTCAGTTCATAAAACGCTACAAAGCCTAGGAGCCGGGACTCTTACTCTCAGCCAAAAGGCCAAGCTAAGGTACTAGCCTTAGAGCTTTGCTGCGATCATTGCCAATAGGCTGAGCGACACATGCCAACACTGTCCAAAACTTACACAACATTTTCTGTGCCCAATTAAAAAAAAAAAAGTTAGGGAATGTCTTTATGAAATATTCCAGACACCCCCCAAATAAAGTTGTGGCGAATACAATATATTGTTAAACCTTACCTTCAGGTTGCAGGAAGATTCGTCCAATTTCACCATAACCAGACATAATATTTCTCAAATGTTTGGGCCGGAACCTAGGAGGGATGTGACCTACGTACAGAATCCCTGGGACACACTTTTTTTCTGTGGAAGAACTTCCTAACCCTTTAAGATGTATTCTCTTCTTCTTTACTTTGCTATTAGTTAACAGCTTCTCATCCTCTTCATTCTCCCCTTCGTTGGTTGAGTTGTTTTTCTCCACCTCACCAGTTGATGGAAGGCAATTTTCCTCCTGCTCTTTTTCAGTTGGGGTCATTACTTCCTCTTCGTCCCCTAGAGCTGTCGTCTTATTCCCTTCTTCCACTTCTAACTCATCCGGCTCCTCTTTCTCTCCTTTGCTCATCTGTTTCAAATAAATTAAAATATTTGATTTTTAGGTTATTTACAACATGAAAAAAAACAATTAAAAGGAAAAGAACAATAGTATAGATACGAAATATAATAGTAATAAGCAAAAGCAAGACATAAAAGACCTTTAAATACCACATGTGTCATTTTGTAGCAACGTCAAAAAATAAGTGTAAATTGGCTAAAAATTACAGTTATTCATTTAAAATAATAGTACTGTAATTATTTTACATGTATTCGATGACGCGTGGAACCCCGTGTAGAGAAATGTCTTCTTGTAAACATTGACCACAATGAGAAAAAATAAGGTCACATTTACTTATTATTGATAAGGTTGAGTTATGTGTTAAGTGTGTACTAAAACTTATGCGTTACCTGTTTTTTGCGTCTAAAATAGTAAATATATTACAAATTTACCGTAAGTCTACTCCCTGCAGGCTTCACGTGCGATCGGAGTCGCAATGTAATGACGACATAGTGAACTCTAGAGACTTCCGGTCCCATTTCATAGTAAAAGCACAGGTGGCGTTGCTTTTCTGTAAAATATCAGAATTCGTTTAAAGCGTGTCACTAAAAGATTTGGTTTTGTTACGAAATGTTAATATTTTTTATTTTCAATCCATCATTATTCGGGTTTGTGGGGCATTTGTCAAACGTCATAACATGGAATATGAACATAATGCAAACCGGGCGGTCACTTTAATTTGAAATCAGATGTGTTAAAGTAAGGGAATTCCCGCCGCGCGCGCGGCGAGAAAGTCGAATGGCATTTTAGTCTTTCGTCTACGACACGAGCTATATTTTTTCAAGAACAAATTCGAAAATAGAATGGATCTTTTTTTAATTTGTATCGAGGGTTCCATGGACGTAGATCGAGGCAACTCTTTATGAACACAATAAGCTAAAAAAAACGAGGCGCACAGGATGCAGAGACCGGTGTCCACGCTACGCCTGAGTCCGCAGATCAAAATGAAAATTCTCAACGCTGGGTTTCAGATGATCGATGACGTCATGCAAGTCACTGCATTGGAGCTTAGTAGAGGTATTTATACTGTTACATTCTTCCCCGATTTGAGCGGCTTCAATTTTTAACGAATTTACAAATTATTTGCTCATTGACTATTTGTTGCACATCTGTACCAAAATGCAAATAATCAATCTTCTGAGTAGACTAAACAAAACAAACTGTTGAGGATTGGGCACGATATGCAACTTTAGACAAACTACACATCGGGAAAAAAAATGTTTTTTCTACATTGTGTTTTATTTAAAATGGAATGACAAATCTTGACTTTAACTCGCCATAGACTGAAGAAACAGACTGTACAACAATGGAAAAACATTTGGAAAAAAATGATCGGGGCTACACTCACGCGCACCTACACATACCGGGACAAATACATAAACTGGCGACTAGATCAGAGTGTAAAGCTTCTCTGTACCAGAATGAGTACGTGTGATGGCATCTAAAAACAACTAAAACCTGATGATATCTGGCCTAGAGGCAGGTCTAAATCAAGAAGAGGCACTGGAGGTGTTCCAGACCATAAGGAATGAGAAAGGAGCTGATACAGGATCTTCTTTGACGGCGCTCGACCTTCTGCAAAAGGAAGAAGAGCTAAACTGCATTGTGACATTCTGCTCGCGGTTAGATGCAGCACTCGGAGGAGGTCTTCCTGTCGGGAAAACTACAGAGATTTGTGGAGCACCGGGAGTGGGAAAAACTCAACTTTGGTGAGGAGACAAGCACTTCATAGTTATTTTCAAGGCACTTCGTAACCCTAATGGAGATCAATATGGTCTGCAGTCTGCAGCTGGCTGTGGACGTTCAAGTACCTTCTTGTTTTGGAGGTTTGGGGGGTCAGGTGGTCTTCATTGACACAGAAGGAAGCTTCATGGTCCAAAGGGTGGTGGACATTGCTGCGGCAGCCGTCCGCCATTGCACCTTACTGGCTGAGGATTCTGAGCAACGCGACACGGCTTCTGCTTTCACCGTACAAAATATACTGTCCAACATCTTCCTGGTAATAGTATCTTTGCTTCTGTGGCAGGAATTAATGCAGGGGTTGGAAACGTACGACTCGCAAGCTAGATATGGCACCAAAGCGATACAAGGATGGTTCAGTCCAGAATATATAGGACAAAGTACTAACAACAGTTTACAGTCAGGGTGTTACACAAACAGCCCCCGTTTTGGCTGTATGTCTCATTGGAATTCTGTATATGGAAGCTCAATAAACAATGTATACAGTATTCACTGTTAAGGCACATTATGATGAAAACTCACAGAACTGACAACACCCAAAAACCAACACCAACCAAGCACCCAGAGCAATTTAATTTGGATGAGCGATATGGGTGGGGAGATCTCTGCACACATAGCGCACACCCTTCTCTCTTGCCCAGCGCCCTCTGCGTCAAAAAGTCACATGTATCCTTCTCATTTGTGGTATTTGGTGACATTTTTACAGAAGAACTTTGCTCATACCTCAATTTGAAACCCTTATTTACGACATAACTTACTCAAAACGAGTCTCAACGGTTTTAAATAACTGTAGGAGACACATTTTAAGTGGTATATTTTTTTATATGGACACCGACCCTAGCATTATTATACCTTCATGGATTTTCTTCAAATCATCACTGTGAGTGATATAAAATGCCTAACAAATTTGAATTAGCCTTGAGGTGGTTTTGTAGAATTTCGTCTTTGAACATATGGTGTGGCTCTCCCCCCCCAAAATTATTATTATTATTATTATTTTTTTTTGCTTTTTTGGCTTTTTGAGTGAAAGCGTTGCCCAACCCCTGAATTAATGTATAAAAGTGTAAAGTATGTGGCGACAAATAGAAGTGTAGTTGCACTAGAGATTAAATAGGGAGTGATTTCAAAAACAAACCGATTGATGTCATCATCCGTTTGCTTCCTTGTTGTGCCTCAGGTGCGCTGCCATGACCACGTGGAGCTCCTTGCCCAAATATACCTGCTGCCTGAATTCCTGTCACAACATCCCAAGGTCCGCCTTCTGGTGATTGACAGCGTGGCCTTTCCCTTCCGCCTTCACTTTGATGGGTTGCTAACTAAGCGTACCCGCTTGCTCAATGGCCTGGCTCAGCAGCTTATCTCCATGGCGACCAAGAATGATGTGGCGGTGGTCCTGAGCAACCAGATGACAACGAGGCTGCAGGGTGGACAATCTCAGCTTGTCCCTGCATTGGGGGAGAGCTGGGGCCACACGCCTACCCTGAGACTCCTCCTGCGGTGGGCGGGGTCGCAAAGACAAGCGACCATTTTTAAGTCCCCCCATCATGAGGAAGCGACGGTTAATTATCAAATTACAACAGACGGTTTCAGAGACGACGACCGATCGGAGCAGCCGCCCAGTAAACGCCCCCGAACACTTGACAACTAAGCAGCTCATTCGTACGAAAAACTAGTATTTCAGATGAGAACTACCTAGGGAACAATGTAAACAAGACTTTCGCCTCCAATAAAAATCTCCATAAGCCTTAAAACACAAACTCTGTTTTTAACATGTTTTAAGAGAGTCCAAATAGTCTGACAAAACCAAACAACATCATTTGAGATGTAAACATTACATAAAGTACATTATCAAGGCAAATCGAATTAAATCAAATTGAACAAAATTAAATTTATTTATAAACCACTTATCAGCCAAATAATTGCCACTCAAAGTGCTGTATAAAAGCATCCAACAAGACAGTAAAATCCCCTGCTTTCCCAGTAATGTTGGAAATCATATTCTTCAAAATCTGAATGAGAAGTTCAAGAGCATGTGTATTATGGGAACGATTCCCCATATGTCCAATATGCGCACCACCCGAGACACTGCATACATCATGTCGGTAATCCAGATGAATCGCGTGTGCTGGTGTTAAGACATTATGTTGCTGTAATGGGCGCCATATTCACCTGCAAACATAGAAGAACTGAATCAGAGAATCAATACAGCTCTGGAGACTGTTACCCAGTGTGTTTGGCAGGAGCTAGATTACCGACTTGACGTATGCCATGTGTCAGGCGGTGCACATATTGAACGTTTGGGAAATTGTTCACATAACCCACTAGCTTTTGAATTTCTCATTCTTATTTGGAAGAATACATTTTATGATCTTCAAAATGAATACCTTTTAATGTCGTTGTCCCTAATCATGTACTTTCTGTGATACATACATCTCATAGGATATCAAATTCTTTTTTAAACACCTTGTATTGTTGGGTTTTGTAGCATGATCAAAAGTTGTTCTGGTAAATGACCCCTCAATAGTTCTCACAAGTAATGTGTGCACCTTAACTTAAAACACTAAGTCCTTGCGGTAGTTTGTTGCTAAATGCCGCTGTGCTCCTTGATCCAGTTGCGATATTGAGTCACGCGTGTGTAGACTCCTGGCTTGTTTCTCCGAGCGCAGCCGTCGCCCCAGCTTATCACACCAGCCAAGAAGACCCGCCCACTTGGGCTGATGACTGACAGCGGCCCCCCTGAGTCGCCCTGTATGTCAAAGATGAAAGGAAAGTGGGCTGTTTCAAACATAAATGTGACAAAATCCAGTCCCTGAAAGACAGTCCATTTATGTTAGAAAAGTTTCCCTATTCAGTCACAGCTGAATCGGATCATTCTGTAAAGCCTGCTGACAATTCTCATGTGTTAGGGGGCAGACACTTAAAACAGTGGTCCAATAGTCCTGAATGTTTTCAACTTTGTAGAGATTAACTAGTCTTGAATGACAGTTCTGCAAAGCGATGGCCTAAATCCTGCGTGATTTAGATGTTTGCCTCCTTTAGCAGATTTCTGCAATGTTTGCAGATGATATGGTTCTCTAAATTTTTGGTAGTTGTTTTAAGAGTGTAAAGTTTAAAGGAGACATATCCAGTGAGTCCAAGCCCTTTGAAGAGTTGACTTTGGGACAACAATTGTTCTTACGGACAGACATGACCTGACTTATACAAATGTACCCGTTGCAATGTCAGAAAATGGTCAAACAATGTTAAAAATGGGAATCAATTACATTGATGTAATCATCGAGCTGCTACTGGGCGTGAGGGTTGGCGTTATCACGCATGTGTGAAGCAAAGGTTGCCTTGAGACTCCCCATAAGGGGGTGTGTCTTGATTACTGTATATTGAACTATCAAAAACGGTAAAAATAATTCACTTTAAGTTGTGTGTAGCCACCCCATCAGAATAACTAAAAAAAAACGTATGTGGTGCTCCGAAAAGGCCAGACGACTTTAGAAAAAGGATAAACTCGCCTCTTCAATTTAATTGGTAAATTTATTATTTGTTAAAAAAATTTATTGACCACCCACATTTAGCTAAACCTTTCACAAATAACTATTAGCATTAGATGATTAACGGTATATTGTTTTATATGACGCAATGGTGATTTATTTGATAAAAAAATATATATATTTTGGGGATAATTATCACCAAGAAGTAAGATTCTTTGTACACAAAAACTATGCCTCGCCCAAGAATTTCATTAGCTAAGGAGTGGAGGTGGACTGATTGGCGCAAAAAATGTGTTGGGATTCTCACTGATGTGTGATTGCAGCAAAACACTACTGTACTTTGATTGTGTTTATGGTGAGGAATTGTCATTTTTATAGACAAGAGTTTCAATGAGATAACTAGCCTAGATACATCTCCTCCAAAATATGTATTTGTGCGTCCTTAAGGACTAGAGTTTGACACCTATGCCAGGTAAAGTCCAACTGTTGGTAAACAGCAGTACATAAAAAAATGTTTTTTGTTTCTCAATCCTCTCATGACTTTTCAAGGTGTCTGTTGAAACTCAGAAGTCCAATTCGTCTTAAACAATAAGCCCACAGCTAAGAGTGACCAACTATGTTCTAGAGCAGTGTTTCCTAACAAGTGTGCCTTATAACTGTGTTTAGTCAAGTCATGTTTATTTGTATAGCCCTTAATCACAAGGAGTCTCAAAGGGCTCTGTCCAAAAAGAAGAACATAACCTAAAATGAGCTAATTTCCACTATGATCTGCCTTTGGCCATATTCGACAATGTTGTATTGTTTTTTGCATTATCATGTTGCTAATTAGCTACTCCACTTAAATACATTGTCTTTAATTAATCATGTTAATGTATTAAATGTAAAACATGTTTTACCATTTTATCAAGGGCAGTGTGCTTCCAAATTGATTAAATGAAAAGTTGTTTCTTAGCTCAAAAAAATTGCGAAACACTGCACTTAAGAATCTTCCTCAAGTCCCTTAAGTCTCTTTCAAATTAGGTTTGTTAACTAGCTCTCAAGAGAATTACTGCCAAGTTTTACAAGTAAATCTTTCCAAAGTCCAGCTATTGTTTAAAGTAGAATATTGTCTCATTACCTGGCAAGCATCCACGCCACCTTGGAGAACGCCAGCACACATCATTCCATCAGTCACTTCGCCGTTCATGGCATTGTTGCACACCAAACTGTTGATAATGCGAACTTTGGCTTTCTGCAGGACGTTCCCCGCAGTACCTTTAAAGTGACACTAGGATCAAAGCACTACCTGACTAATATCTTTCAAGCTCACCAATTTGCTGCCCACCTCCCTCTCTGCTGGCACCCCAGCCAGTTATCCAGGCCTCCTGACCGGCTGGAAATTGGTGCGCGGGTGAGGGCAAACAGATGGGCCAGATGTGCTGGTTAAGTGGCACGTCGGATTCCAGCTCCATCAGCGCCACGTCATTGTTGAAGGTGACTTGGTTGTAGTTGTGGTGGGCCACGATCCGCATTACCTTCCTCCTTACCGTCCACTCGTTTGTGCGGCTCAGCATATGCTGGCCCAGGAGTGCCTCCCATTGTTCGGCCTTTGAGTGCCTGTGGCAGGAGACATTTCTTTAAAATGTATCTATTCAAATTCAACGAGTTTTTTAACTTGTTTGAAAATATCCCTCCAACTTTAAAGATGTATAAACTGACTGTACAGACTCTGATATGTCCGCGAAGTCTTCTTAGAAAGCTACCGTCAAACAAAGGCTTCACAGGAAGAATTCTTGACTCGTTTTGAGAAACCTTTTTGAAAAGTTCTCATTGTCTGTAGTGACTCAGACAAAATATATCTTGAGAAATGAGAAAATGGGCTGTTTTAGATATAGCAAGTCTTTCAAGTTAAACAATTGGTGTGTCAAGTCAAGTCACATTTATTTATATAGCCCTTAATCACAAGAATGTCTCGAAGGACTGCACAGGATTACAATTACAAAATTGCACAATTACCTGATCTTAAACCAGCATGCGGGCAAGGAACAACTCAAAAACCTCAGTGTGAGGAAAAAAGAGAAACCTTGAGAAAGGACCTCACATGTGGTAATCCCCCTTCCAGGATTGACCAGGGTGAATTACAATTAGCATTACCTTACACAGAAGAGTAAACATTAGGGAAGATGTCCAGAAAGAGCATGACACCAACGATGCCCCCAGCCTGTGTGAATGGGTACGTGTGAAGCACATTGTAAAGCGCTTTGGGAGGTCTTCATTGACTTGAAAAGCGCTATATAAATGCAGACCATTTACCATATTGACTGTTTCTGTAACAATAATATTTGTACAACTACTCAGTAATAACACCTGTAAACGTCAGAGTTGTCTTTCATAGACTCCATCTCTTAAGTCTCTTTAAAGTCAAACTACTGTTGTTTGTTAACACACACTCCTTAACCACTAGTGGTAATAGGGGCTCCACTTCCTTGTGTGTTTTGTGCCAGTAAAGCCAGGCTTTTTTTTGGAGGTAGAGGTTAGCTCCCCCACATGAAACGGATAGTACTGGTTTCCATGATTACCAGTAGCAGGTTATGTCTCCTGATCAGACGCCGCTACAGCACCTTCATCATCTGGTTGGCATTTATATTTAATCACTGTGGCAAAGCTGTTTTTTCCCAAAATGGTGGCTTTCATATTTTGGTTGAAAAATAAACTTTGTGGTGAGGACCTATTAAAGGCACAGGTACACGTCTTAATTCGTGCACTTTGTTTAAGGTGATTTATTGTCACTAAAATCATCATATCCAATCTTTTAAGTTACAGCAAAATAAAATAAAAAAAATAATGACATAAAATGACAAACAAATTTAAATCCTCATTAAACCATTCATGCTACTAGTCTATAAACTCAAATGGCCCAAGTTTTCTGCCAAGCTAGACTTTTTAAACTGTTCCACAAAAACTCATTAGATAGTCCAACTACTGTATTTTGTAAGCTACTTTTTTAAAGTTCAATTGGTGTAAAGACTCTTACAAATAAAAATAAAAAAACGATTTAGACAGGTGAAGAATCAACAATTTTACAAGTTTCTCAAGACCTTTGGTCCATAAATTGTCTCAATCGGTTTATGGACCTATGCTAAACTACTCACGAGTATAGTTTAATTGGTGCAACAAGTGTACTGCTAAGTTAGACTATTAAAACGAGTCTGTAAAGACTAAAGAATATTAGAAGTCAGTAAAGACTCAATTTTTAAAGACAGTTTAGATCGTTCAAGCATTATATATATTATATATATATTATTATATATACCGCAGCCATATCCCCCTAGTGGGAGGTGGCTAGAGTCATTTCTGGCTCTTTTTGGGAGATTAATACAGAGGAGGGGATTCCCAGCCCCCTCGCTCAACCCAACTGAGGTGTTGGGAGTCATTAGGTGACCAAACCCCCCAATTCCAACCCCTAATGCTGAATGCCAAGCAGGGAGGCAACCTGGACCAATGTTTAAGTCTTAGGTATGACTCGGCCGAGGCTTGAACCACAACCTCCCAGTCTCGGGGCGGGCGCCATACCCCCAAGGCCACCGAGCTGGTTAAATATGATTAACTAGTCTATAAAATCAACTGCTGTTAAGTCTCTGCAGCACTGAATACTTATTTAGATTATTTCGAAAACAGAATATCTGACAATTTTAAAAAGATGTCACTTAGGTGAAAGTGTGTTCTTCAAATTTAAGGACTCTAACATCCAACTAAATCCTAAACTTGAGACATGAGTTGAAGTTTTTCGTACTTGACTGAATCTCTGTCTTGGACGCAGTGAGCAGCCGTCAGCAGCCAGCGGCTGCTAAGCACAGCAGCAGCACATGCATGACCCTGGCCCAGCAACTGGAGGCTGACCTGCCAGGGCCACTCGCCTTCTTGTGAAGACTCACCACCCACAATGCGAGAGCTTCGGTAAGGCCGCAGACCGCACTCTGGGGGGAAAAAAAGAACGAAAACAAAAAACCCACGAAATTATTTATTGTTCTTCATTAAGTTTTCGGCTGTGACAAGTAGGAAAATAATTTTGACGCGTGATTGTCCTCTATTAATTTTTCGATTAACTGGTGAAATGAATGAAACAAAATGTTATCATTTAAATCCCTGAATTTTAAAACCAAACATATTTAAAATTTTACCTTAGTTTATTTATACATTACATTATTTTGTGAACCACAACATGTCAGAAAATACTCTCAAAAGGTAATCATTATTTTTAAAAGTACTGGTAAAAACAAATATCTGTTCTCTTTTTTCCTGTGACCTAAAGAGAATGGGACATTTCTTTTTTTGTTAAATAACACCTACTCACTTAGAGTATTGAAGAAAAATGTGACAAGTGTTCATTCCAATATCAGCAAAATGTTTAATAATTTTTCAATGTAAAGATACAGTAATTTTTTTCATCGAAGACAATGGATATTTGTGAATATTTACTGTTGAGCTGTGGAAATGACCAGATTTTCACAGCTGTAAGGCGCACATAAAAGTATACGATTTTCTTCAAAATGTGTCGTGCACCTTATAGTGCCCTGGGTGTGTGTGTGTGTGTAGATGGAGTAGAAGACACAATGGGAATGTTAAGGGGGAAGTATGGACATTGATTATACATTAAAGAACAGCGAACATTGTAGTTTGTTCTACATAACACCATCAAACTGTGCCGCAATGCGTGCCCTTCTCAAGCCGTAAGTACACCTGACGCAATCTTTAAGCGTCAGAAAAGTCAAGAAAGTGAATTAGGCATGTTTCATGGTCATTTGGCACTGATGTTCTATTTTGAATCAGACCATGATAGATAGATACTTGATTCATCCCTGTAGGGATATTCACATTTCCAGCAGTATCCTTGTGTTAAAAAATAAAATTAGAGATATAGGATACAAAAATGCCCAATATAACGTGTTAATAAAGAGCATTTAAATAGTGTTCCAAAAATCGACACTGTAATAAAAATAGGGTAATATGCAAATGTGGGGTTAGGGTTTAATGTGGGCTTTTACTCCCCCGGGTGGAGTTAAAGAGCTTCATGGCATGAGGGAGAAATGACCTCCTCAGTCTGTCCATGAAAACATCAGTGCATTTGTTTGCTATGAATAACGGTAGACAAAAATGTCTTCACTTTATTTTGGTGCTTGTTTTATCATGGCCATGCCCACGCCTATTGATGATTGAAAGATAAATTACGACTTAAATAAAGTCCAACAGTTTTGATCCCGCTCTATTATTAAATATGCACACTGGTATTCTTGTGTGAGTGCGTGTTTTTGTTTTAATGTGGACATAGTATTGCACCCGCTCTAATTATTAATAAAGCACATCTGTATGCTTGTTTGTGTGTGTTTTGTTAAGACAGACATGATTGAGGACACTATGAAAACATTGAAGGAAGCATTCTGGGCACGCTAATTGTATATAACGCTGTACCTCATTATAAGGTGCGCCTTATGTGTGTGTTAAATACAGCATTGGCAAATGACCCCGAGACTGTTCCCTTTTTTTAGTTCAGTGGTCCTTATGGTTGTGAAAATACAGTAATTGTCAATCATCAATTAGTCACTTGCCAGGTAAATAGATAGCAAGGTGAATCTGTTCTCCAAATGCGCCAGGTTTATTATGTAGTACGTTGCAGATGTTCTGGCTATTACTCAATTAGGTTACATTTGAATATCTTATAAATATTTGTACTTTGAAAATTTAAATATAAAGTAAATTTAGTACAGTATATATAGACCATTGAATATGCTGCAGGCTGCAACTATCCATCCATTTTCTGCACCACTTATCCTCATCAGAGTCATGGGGCCCCATTAACTATATTAGAGTGTAAAATTCTACATTAGGGATGCATTGAATTATATACAGGGTAATAAATTGAGAAAACTATGATTTAATCTATTAAAGGAATGCTTACAACACCCCAAAGACTGGGATAGGCTCCAGCTTGCCAATTACCCAAATGAGGAAAGTGGCAAAAAAAAAGGATGGATGAAATAAAGATTAATACCATGTCGTTGGGTTCGGAGTCAAACTGACTTGCAATCAAGATAAATCACAAAGGTTAACTACTTCAAATTATTGTGGACTTATTTGCATTGAAAAGACAACATTAAAACTGGTTTTAATGTTGTGCGCACGTGTAAAATTGACGTACGGCAGGCTTCCTCATCTGATGTGTCCTCGCAGTCTTCCTCGCCATCACATTCAGGGTTGACTTTGTCCAGACACTGTCCGTTTCTGCATCGAAAGGTGGAGTCAGGACATGTCGTCAAGGCGACCGCTGTGGGACATCACAAGCACATGTTAGCGGTGGACACAATTATGTTCTGTCCTGTCTGGTGTTTATCTTTATTTTTGACTGTTTAATTTCCATAGAAAAGTGTATTTGTCACAAACGACTAGCAGAAGCAGGTTCCTTCGCACATTTTTCACATTTGAACTCGTCAGATCGATCAGTGCAGTCCTCTTTGCCATCACACACCCTCGTCTGCGAGAGACACTGACCGTTCTTACAGCGGAATACGTTGGGCTTGCAGCTGCCTGACAAAGTAGACAAAGTCAGTCAAATTTCAGAAAAGGAATACCACATAATCAATGATTATGTCCCAGACTATATTTTTGGGTAGGGTTTATTTTTTTAAATGCAATGACACACGCAAATAGGGGTTGCTTTCATACACATCATAATGCATGAGGGTGGGTCAAGTATTGATAGCAAGAATCAGGACCAAACACTGAGTGGTGCAAGAGCCAGAGGTGATTTTAGGTTCAGAGTTTTGGTGTCTTATCTCTTTCCCTTTCCACCAACAACTCAAGTCATGTTTATTTGTATAGCCCTTAATCACAAGAAGTCTCAAAGGGCTACACCGACCAAAGACTTTTACAGACTACAAAAATATTTCAGTCATTAAAAATATAAATTCAATCAATTAAATAATTAATAAACACTAAATAAATAATCTACCTAAGTGTTCTCAAACACAAACTTTTTTATTACCAACAAGATCAAAATCGGTATCAATCCATAACTTTTTTAAAGAGTAAATCGTTTATAGAATATCCATCAAAGTGTGATGATAATGTGTTAAACCGATGAGTAGAAGATACATAATTATCAGAATACATCTTTTTTATTCTGGGTGGGATGTTTTTAACTCAGTCCACTGTTCAAATGATGCTTTTCCGTGTGTGTGTTAACTCTGTTCTAGCGGTGTTGTCAAATGGACTGAACCGTTTTAAGACAAAGGAGAATTTCTGACGCTGTGTTGTTCACATTTTTGCTATGCTTTCCTTTTTTTTAAGCTAGCGTTTTTCATCATATGTCCTTTATTGATAAGAATTTCAAAAGTGTTAGAATTTTTGGGGTTGCTTAGGTAGAATTTGGGTGTGCTTGAGCACCCCCATAAACCCATGGATAGTGCTTTTGCCTCTCTGGCATCTGTCCAAAAAGTCCTAAGTTTTTTTTAGGAATCCCGACATATTAGTAAAACAAATCTTACCCCTTTCACAGAAAATGTTACAAATTTGGTTTTGGTTAGGGTTTTGGTTGGAGTTTAGTCTTAGGTATAAGTGATGATCATCAAGGATCAGAAGCGCCTGATCCACAAAAACAGTAAAAAAAAACTCAGAGAGGAATGCGCTAGAGATTTGAAACTTTGTATACTTTTCCAGCTTCCTCCGTTTTATTATCTATTAAAGTTTGGTGATAAGCCCCTTTTGATTAAATAATTTAACGGAAAATGCGTTAGGCTTCATGGTTACAGGGTTCGGGTTGCAGAGTTGTGGTTGGAGTGAGGGATGGGTAAGTGTCAGGGGTTAGAGTCGGTTGGGGGTTAAAATGGTAGGGGGTTAGAGTTATGAACCAATTTATATTGTTTACATTCCACAAATTTAAAAAAGCACTCTTTTTTACTCAACAAAATAGTGAAAAAAGTACATGTACACGTAAAGTACGCAAAATTTTCTCTCAATGTGCCAAGTTTGTTAGGAGAGGTTAGGGTATTGCATTATCAGTTGCTTGTAAAGGTAAAGAATTGCCTTTTTAAAATGACAAGATTCAGCCTTGTTTGTTCTTATACCTTTGCTCACTTTAGTTACAATCTTGTCTATTTAGTTAGTAACTGTAGAATAATGCCTCAAAAATAGGCCTTAAAAGCAAAGAGAAAGGCAGCAGAGTGAAGTAATTCTCTGATCTCTTGGACAAAATCAAAGATAAATGAAAATCCGAGATCAGAGTCACGTTAATTAGTTTGCACCTTTTAATTATCAATTTTGAATTTTGATTAGCTGCGTAAAGTTAACATGATTGGAATCAGTTGTCATTGATACAGTGCCGTGAAAAAGTGTTTGCCCCCTTCCTGGTTTCTGTGTTTTTTGCATATCACTCTCAAAGCTTTCAGATCATCAAACCAATCTTAATATCATGCAGAGACAGGCCAAGGAAATACAAATTGCAGTTTTGAAAAGTTGATTCCATCTATTATGGCACAAAAAAAAAATCAAAACATATCCGTCCCTATGTGAAAAAGTAATTGCCCCCTGAACCTAATAGCGAGTCGGAACACCTTTGGGAGCGATACCTTTTTTTGCATGGGGCCAGATAGGCCTGGATTTTTTTGTGGCTTGATAAACGGAATCAACATTTCAAAACTGCATTTTGTTTCACCTTGGGTTTTCTCTTTGTGATATTAAAATTAGTTTGATGATCTAAAACCTTTGTGAGTGATAAACAGAATTCAGGAAGTGGGCAAATATGTTTTCACGGCACTGTATACTTTTTTCCATAGTGATTTTTAAATCTGAGTACTTAAACGGGAACCTACTGCAGTCTTCTTCATCACTGGCATCTCCACAGTCATCCACACCGTCACAGCGTAAATGGGAATCCACGCATAAGTCATTGGTGCAGAGAAACCTTCCAGGGCAAGCTGCTCCAAAAGGAAACACAACAAAATTATCAGAAGTAAATACAAGTCAAATCAAATGCCTGATTTTAACATGAATGGCTCAATTTGACAAAAAAGGTTCATTATACAAATCAACGTAATCAATAAATATAATTTTATGAATGCACTATTTTGCATGACAGCAAAAAGACTTAACAGTCAGTGACGTCGACGGCCTCATAGACGGCCAAGAAACCCTGGTCCACATACGACCAGTCCGAGTTGAACTTGACAGTCATCAGGTTGCTTCTGCTGGCCACTGTTGTTCTTTCCGCTTTGGCACCGCATAGCCTGCGATGCATATAGGATGACTTAAAGTTGCATGATTTATTCACTCTAGTGTGCATGTGCCTCATTAGATGTGCTTGAACCGTTAAATATTATGCTAATATGTTGCTTTAGAACTGTTTTTCAATCTGTCTGGTGGGGCACACTGGTGTGCCGGGAAACCCAGGATATTGTTTAATTGTATTTTTGCAATAAGGCCAGCCATTGTTCTGTATTTTTGCTCCCTTCCACTGAACGGCTGAGTAACCGTAACATTCATCCATATCAGTAGGTGGCAGCAAATAACTTTTTTTTCTTTTTATATACTAATTTTCTGTATATGAGGTAAAACAGGGAATATATTTAATACCCTATTTAATTGATGAATCGTTTTGAGATTGCACCGGAAATTATTGAAATAAAGACAAAAAAAGTACAAATCTTGCAGATAATTTTACCCAGACAGCATGAAAAGGGCACAAATGCGTCGCCATTTTCACTCTGGGTTTAATCTAGCCTCTGCCTACAGAAATTACTCATTCCTACTATCCTTTCTGATTGGACTTTGGAATCATGGTCAAACTGTGGCCTGAATACCCTTGACAATATGTATACTGTATTGATGGTGTATTTCCCTCATTTACTATCCTCTCAGAAAAGTTCAGACCCCCTTTGCTCTCAAATATTTTATTACTTTCAGACTCTGTATTTTATCCCAAACCAATTTTCTCACTTCCCAAACCAACCTCCATAGATCCTGTTGAACTCCTTATTATCACTACTAGATACAAGAGATTCATCCCTAATCCTGAAATTTTACATTTGTATTTTTAAATTCAAACCAACCTCACTCAATTCTTTAAAGCCTCAAATCAAAATTTCTCATAAGCAGTGGGACCACATACAAAATCTTGTACACTCTTCATCTACTTGTGCAAGACACCGACTCCTGCAATGTAATATCCAGCACAAAAGCCGTCTCACCTACGCAAAACTAGCAAAAACTCTTACAACAAATGTAAACAGTCACAGGCCAATTACCTACATATGTTTTTTCCTGTCCCCAACTTAATGGTTTTTGGTTTTCAATTTTGTAAATGATTGAGTAAGGTGTTCAATTTATCAATTGACCCAAATACACTCATTGCCCTTTTCAGAAACCCGCCACCGCCACACCATTCTGAACCATCGCAAACTATAATTACCATTTAAACCTACATGCGAGGAGACTCATCCTCTTTAAATGGACGCATACATCCCCTCCAACATACCACAGAAGAAGATATTGCTTGAGAAAATCCGATTCCCTTTTAAAAGTTACCTACAGGGCTTCTACCAGACCTGACAACCCTTTTTATCACACATAGATACCCAGCAGTTTGATCAAAAAGATCAGTATCCCCTTTTTTTCTTATTTCATTATTAATATAGATATATTTTTTCTTATTTTTCTTGTCATTACTATTATCATTATGAAATTGAGGATCACTGTTATTACTTATTGAATTGACATGTTATTACTTAACCTCTAACCCCCATTTCTTGTTTCTTGTACATTTTCTGGATGTAGTGAATGTGTGGCTGAGTGTGTTGTTTGGGTAGGTAATGGCATATGTGCATAATATATTTCAATGGAAACCCCAATGTTTCCAACTTGTTCAATGTAAGTCCTCTGTCTTGCTTGATTTACTGGAGTTAAGAGAAAATGAAACTATTTGAACAAAAAAAAACAGTAAAAGTTATAACATTGTTTAAAAAAAAACATTGTTTCTCTGGCAAATCATTTTTTCTAATGTAAAGTATTGCTTTTGTTATTATTTAAAAAAAAACGGGATAAAAATAATGTCAAACTCCAAAAAGGCTTTAAAATATTGTAAAATCCTAAATTACATAAACCAAAATAAAGAACCTGTTTAACCTCATCTGCCACCATGACAGCAAATTATAAGAAAACAGAATACTGTAAATGAAAACAAAATGATCATTTAAGCTTTTAAAAAACACATAACTCTTGCAGGGAATTATTTTTAAACATTTTCAAAGAAAGGTGTCTTTTTAGATTTTTGAAATGAAAAAACGTGTGCCTTGGCTCAAAAAAGGAAGAAAGACTGATTTAGAGGTTATATGTGACATGTATACTGGATATTATATATACTATATAGACTGGACAATGACAAAAAGCAAAAAACCTGCGGTTGTTGACTTCCACATAATCCTGTGAACAGTCGTTGGAGTCATTTCCAACGTAGAACTTGCTGAATTTGACTTTGACTAACTTGCCCTTTGACACCTGGAGAAAAATCACAATTAAGATTTTCATGTAAACCAATTCAAACACGATTTATTTGGCAGACATGTTTCTAAAAAATTATCTTAAATACAGATAAATACACGCACATATATCACATCTCATCAGCTGCACCACTTATCCTCGGTAGGGTCGCGGGGTATATATATATATATATATATATATATATATATATAGATGTATGTATGTACATATGTACACACTGATCAGAGCTGCACCCAGAATCAAAGGGGTCATGGGAACATGGGAAGAGGCAGAGAACATATCCACAACCTGTAAGTGCATAACACCACAACCCTTTTTAAGTGTATGGTTTCTTCTTTTCTTTATTTTTTACCACATGATGAACTGTTCTTTTGCCTGTCTGTCTTTTGGTTTGTTTGGGGGGGGGATTTTTATTTTATTTTTGTATGGAGAACTGGTTAAAACTCAGTAAAAATTGTGAATTAAAACTACCACCCCTTTCGCTAACTTCAGCAGACGCCTGTCTCCTGCAGAAGTAAATTACAACGTACGCAACTGGTAACTTCTGTCAGCCCTCCAGAAGAGGCGCCATCGTTAGGAGGAGCAGCAGTTCCGTTTTTGGTCTAGACCTGTCCACTGGTGGCCCTGGTCCCATATCGCCTCGGACTTTGTGACAGGACTTTCGCCTTCGGAGGGTAACAACGCCAAACTGACCATTATCTACCGGTTCTCCTGGTCGGTCGACTTTGTCCCCCACCAGAAACTCCCTTCGGCCGCAGAGACAGGGGACCTCCTGGTTTGACACGTGTTCCAACTTCACGGGATCTTGATAGACACTGTTTTAGACACGGGACCGAAGTTCACATCAAAAGTCTGGCGAGCGTTTTTGCGCAGCCCTTGGACCCTCCATGAGCCTATTTTCAGAATACTACTCAGGCAAACAGAGAGGATGAAGCAGACCTTTGGAAATGCCCTCTGCTGTGTGGCTGCACGTCATCCCTCCACCTGATGCACCTTTCTCCCCTGGGTGGAGTATCCCGAGCTCGTTGACGGGGGTTTCTCCTTTCTTGTCAGCCATTGGATTCCAGCCCTAGTTCATTGACTACCAGGAGACGGAAGTGGCAATGCCATCTGTGTGTGTCCATCTGTGGTGATGCCGGAGCGTCTGGCGACAGGGAAGTGCGTCCCTCTTTGTCCATCTGTACGCTCCTATCAGCAAGCAGACCGCCGCTGTGCTCCCGCACTGCGCTACTAGCCTGGGCAGCGGGTCTGGTTATCGACCAAGGACCTCCTGATCCAGGTGGAGGACAAGAAGCTGGTGCCTCAGTTTGTGAATACCCTACGAGGTGGAGCGCATGGTCAACCTAGCTGCTGTCTGTGGCTGAGGTTTCATCCGACGTTCCGCGTTTCCCGCGTAAAGCCGGTGGCTGAGTTGGACCTGCCTCCCGAGCCTGTCTGTACATGGTGTGAAACTCTCGAACAGAGTCTACAACTTAAACAATTGAAAAATATTCACAGGTTTAAACTACTGTACAAACAATGGGTCTGGTCTCAATATGCACAGCAAGGGTTCTAATGGTGTCTCTAATGTATTTCTGTTCTCTTGCCATGTTGTAATTGAATTCCTGGTGAAATTACACACACACACACACACACATATATATATATATATATATGTTTATTATACGTCTGTTACTTGTAGTATCAGTTGGGATTTTGTTTCTTTGTTACAACCTTTGTTACAATCATTATTTCTTGTCTATGAATTGATTTTGAACTGTACAGCTCGTTTCGCACATGCTGTGAATGTTAGTGTTACGGGGGTTGCAGAAAATTGCTTTGGCTTTTGTGTGTATGAGGTAAGGAGTAGGATTTAATAAGTGTTCTGCCTTTCTTTCCCTTTCAGGCATTCTGTTATGATTGGTGTTATATTTACATTTGCTCACAAGGAATGTAATTGTCTGAAAGGAATAAATAAATGAGTGAAACTGAAAACAAATTAAATACTGGCCTGGATGTTCCACACACAGGAAATCTGAGGTGGATAGCTGGAAGGGAAATACGGCGAGTAAAAGACTCCCTTGTCACCCCTCAGAGTTCCTCCACATTCTGATAACGGCATGGCTGTTAAATGTAATTCCAATTATACCGAACAGAAGAAAATACTATCTTGTACTCACCAGGAGGCACCTGAGAGACCTGCGAAAAGTTGGCTACAAAGCCCGGAAAGTTCTTCTCCTGGTCGGTGACCAACGTCAACAACATGACATTGCCCGATGACACAAAAGACAGTTGACGGTGAGCTATGCCGCAATGTCTGGAAACAAAATACAAACACTCCGTGTTCAGGCAGAAAAATAGGACCAGGTGAAGATGTAGATCAGTGCTTATGGATGAAGGGCCAAATAAAGAATTTGATGACAAGCCGAGGGCCGGACTAATTGATTCTTGAAAATAAAATAAGTTGCTAATGATAGTTGCAAACGTGCTTGTCACAGCTAGTGACCTCTTAACCAGAGATAGCTGTTCCTTGGGTGAGGACCAAAGCCAACGGAACAGTCTGCCGGAAGACATTAGATGTGTGGGAACTTTTGATATTTTTAAGAGGAGTTTAGAGACCAATCTTTTAATATGGGTTTTAATTGATCACTTTTATTTAGTGTGACTTGTTTAACATCTGACATTTTACTGAAACATTCTTGACTTTTCACTTCACATTAATGTGTTTTTTTTCTGCAGTTGTTTTTTTATTTGTATTTTTTTAGTGTTTCCCCGTTTGGGGAGTGGGAGGTCACACTGGTAGGGTGGGGTTCAATGGCTGAAAATTCTGAATCCATCTGCTGCCATCCCTATCAGCGTGGATAAGCCTCCCTCAGGTCCCTTTCTTCACATGGTTAGTATGTGCCTTACCATAATCCTATTTTATATCTACAGCTCTCCGCGACCCTACTGAGGATAAGCGGTGCAGATAATGATTTTTTGTTTGTTTTTATTGTATTTTTAAGTATTGTGTGTGTCTGTGTGTGTTACATGTTTTGGGTTCTTGTGCTGGAATAAAGGAGGGGATTTTGTTATCTTATTGTACTCTGAATGTTTTTAAGTACTTTGAGTGTCAATTTTTTGTCAGAATAGTGCTTTAGAAAAAAAGGAATTTGATTAAGCAATATTAACGCTAACAGCTAACTGCTAAAGCAAAATATGTGCTCAGTTCAGGCCTACGATAGCTAAAAATTAAAGAAAAATAATACTTAAAATGTTTTTTGAGGAATTTTTTCACACTGTATTAATTTTCAATTTTTCAATGTTTAAATTGAGCAATGTCAATGCTAATGCTAATCCAGATAGTGACAGTGCCTGTGATGTCAGCTGATAGTTGTTTATATTGTGCTGATTGCACCTAGTGACCCCTAAAGTGATGACAGCACAGATACTAAAGCTAACAGTGAAACACTATACCTAAATATGTTCTTACGACTTAAAATAATTATTTTTGCTGTTTATTGTATACCTTCATTTTAAATGTTTTTATTTTTTTTATTTTTTTGAGAAGATTGATGCTAGCAGCGGCTTCAGTGACACTAGCTGCTATTATTCAGGAACCATCAGTAGCCAAAGGTTTATTTTTTACCAAAGAGAGATAAAAAAATAATAGCCATTTTCTATCGTTATTATAATATTGGATTGAAAAGCAATAAAGTGCAAAAATCAATTAACCATTCAAACGTTTTGTACAGTGAAAAAAAATGCAATGATTTCTTAGTGAATGATACAATAACATAGAAATTATTTCAGGGGGCACAGAAAACCTTAACAAAGGCCACATCTCGCTTGTGGGCCTTGACATTGACATTTGCGATGCAAAGCCTCACTCTGCCATGGCGTTCTTCTCGATGGGTGCAAGCGAATCATAAATCTTGACAAAGTCGCGTTGGCAGTCCTCCTCCAGGATCATCTTTTGGAAATCTAGTCGCACGCGGTGGGCAGGGTCAGCTCGCAAACGCCATTGCAGGTAAGCGTTGGACGGGTACGAAGAATCAGGGAAGCCAGGAGAGTGAATGATTCCACCCTCTCCAACATGCACGTTATAGGACTTTTTGACTGTAAAGCAGCAGGTTTGTATTTTGTTATTTACATCAAATTTGTCAGTTCAATTATGTATACAGTGGCGCATCTACATACGATTAATTGTTCCCAGGTCAAGCTGATACAGTAGGTCAGAAAAGTGAGTCCACCCCTCATATTTCTGCAGAGATTTAATTCAAGTGTTTAGTAGAACAACACTGAAAGAAACATTGCTTTGACACAATGAAAGGTCTGTGTACAGCTATAATAGCAGGGTGAATTTATTTTAAAAGTCAAAAAACTCATAGCGGACAATAACTAAACCCCTTTGCAAAAAAAGTGAAAACACCCTGAAGTACTGAGTACTTCCAGGCTGACGCCCACCTTCTTCAATCTATGCACTAGATAGCATTTGGATGTGACGCTGTGCATGTTCACTCAGCTTCTTTGGAAATCCAACACAAGCCCTGATGTGAGTGTATCCTGATTTTTTAATACGCTGGATGATCTTGGCCATTGTACTGCAACTCAACTTCGGGGTATTAGCGGTCATCTTGTAGCCCTGGGCAGACTTACATAGTGCCACTATTTTATTTTTTAAGGTCCCCTGAGAGTTGCTTGCCATGGTGTGCCATGTTGGGAGTTTCAGAGTGTACTTCAAATTGATGATGGTCTGCATTTCTATAGCGCTTTTCAAGTCATTGAAGACCTCCGATTGCTTTACAATGTGCTTTACACTTTCCCTTTTACACAAACTAACAAACCAATAGGATCATCAGCCATGCAAGGTAACTACCTGCTCATTGGGGCATTAGAGATTCAGTGTCTTGCCCAAAGACATATAACATGGAGGGCCAGGAATTGAACCTGTCAATCCCAAGACGAGCGCTTTTACCTGATGAGCTACTGCCACTGAACACACTTGCTCCCTATTCATACCTGAGACCGAGCAAGAGTAACAAGTCACATGGTATTTTGGAGGGAAAATGACAAGCAGTGCTTTGTTTGGACCAATAGGGGTGTAGTGCATTTGGGGTGTACTTGTGTTGCCAGGGGTCAAGTTATTGATGGCTATATTTTGAGTTTTTTAGGGAGAAAAATAAATTTACTCTGCTATAAAAGCTTTACACAGACCCTTTTTTCATTGTGCCATACGATGTTTCTTCAGTGTTGTTCCATTAAATCTTATAACTGAGTCTCTTCAGAAATGGGATGGGTGTACTCACTTTTGTGACAAACTGTATCTAAGTTTCTACTCAAACTAATTTACCCCATAAGAAATAACTTAAAAACAGGGCAGGGTGGTTAGCGCGCAGGCCCACGGTGCGGAGCTACAGGGTTTAATTCCAGCTACTGCGGCCTCGCTGTGCAGAGTTTGCATGTTCTGCCCGTGTCAGCGTGGGTTGCCTCGAGGCACTCTGGTTTCCTCACACATTCCAAAAACATGCATGGCAGGTTAATTGGCCAGCCCAAATTCTCTCAAGGTGTGAATGAGCGAGTGAATTGTGTGTCTTCATGTGCCCTGCGACTGGCAGGCAAACAGTTCAGGCAGTCCCCTGCTAACTGAAGATAGCTGGGATGGGCTCCAGCACCCCGCGACCCTAGTGAGTATATGCTGCGCAGATAATAGACGGATGGATTGAAATAACTGAAAACCAATTAATCGGTCCGAACTTCCTGATCACTAAAAACACATTCTAGGGTGAGGACCAAAACTTATGGTGAAGCAGAGTTCAGCCACTTTGGTCCTCGCCTCTGGAACAGTCTGCCGGAGGACATCAAGTCTGCAAGGACCCTTGACATTTTTAAGAGGAGGCTTCATACAAGATAAAAAAATGATATTAACAAAATAGAATGCACGTTTATCATAAGCATTTACAATGGAAGGCAGTTGCTAACACAGGTGGATTCATGGTGGTGGAGGAGTGAGGGAGCATTAGAAACTTTTAATGATACGTAAGCACACAAGAGCTCGGGATAGGGTCTGTATGGTGAGAAAGGCATGAGCTAACTGGGAAAAGCTGATGCTGGCAGTGAGCGGTCTCAGCACTTCCTCGTAACTAGAGCAGCTTGTATGTAAAGAAGTCACTGTATATGGATATACATACAAATTCTTACCCACTAAGGATGATAATGTCATTCGTGGATCAATAACTGCACAAAAAGAGGATAATGTTTAATGTGGACGTCTCAGCTTTTAGGTTGTATGTCTCCAGCAGTGCGTAAGAGCGGACCTCGCGTGACGATGGTGTTCAAGTCGAGTGCTTGCTGGGGCCTGAGTAGCAGCCTCCCCCGCCGACTTTGATGACTTTCCTTCGCAGTTTGTAGTGACTGGATGGCGATGTCTAGGGACGCCTGCTTGGGCGCGGGGACGCCGAACTCAGATCTGTAGTACGCAGTCAAGGAATCACCACCGCCATCGCTGTGCAGGACAAAGATTGTTATTATTTTACATAACATGGACCTCACCTAGAAGGTGCTGACATAGCTGCCATCTTTCTGCTACAGGTACCCGAAAAACAAAAACTTAGCAAAAAGCTGGGGAAAAATGAGAAGATAAAAGGTGAGGTTTAGCCGATTTGAGTCTCTGAATTTTGTGTTATTCCTTGTGCTTTTAAAAAATCCTCTTTGGGTGCACTACTTATGGCCTGTAAGCCAGATATGGCACTTTTTATGAGTACATATGGCTCGGAGATAATATGTCACAAAAGTGATTCTATTTTATTATATTCAAAGACGGCGCACCGCAGGCCATTAAAGGATCGGTCCAGTATATATTTATGGGACAGTATTAAATCCAGTTTACAGTCACTGTGTTACACTAACATACCCTGTTTTTGCTGTACGTCTCTAATGAATCCTTTATATGGAATATCATTAAGATATCTATGTTCACTGTTAAGACACTTTATGATTAAAACCCACTGAACAAACTGTAATCAACCAAAAGGATTGGGTGAGCGGTAGGGTTAGGTGGATCGCTGCACACAAAGCTCTCTCCCCTCGCTCTCGCATGCGCCCTCTGCGCTGAATGGAAACATATCCATAAACTTTTCCTTTGTAGTATTTTGCGACAATTTTACAAAAGAAATGCTCACACCTGGTTTTGAAACCATTATTGACAAAAAAAAAATACAGTTAAAATGAGCCTCAAAGGTCTTAAGTAAGAGCGGGAGGGTGACAAGTTTGAAGTGGTATGTTTTTTTTTATTGGACACAGGCTGTCTATATTATTATTTCATAAATTTGATCAAATCCTTAAACTTCACACAGTGAAATAAAAAATGAGCTTTCGTCCGGGTTGTGCGGTTTTGTTGAATTTTGTTTAATATATATGGTGCGGCTCTCTCTAAAAAACAAAAAATAAAAACAAAAATCCATATATTTGGGTTAAAAAAAGTTCCCGAATTCTGCACTATACCATACAGCAACACCTAGTGGTCAAATAATATACACTGTCCATTGAACAGAAAACACATTTTCATGTGACTCACCTGAAGGCATCCACAGATGAGCGCTGAAAATATTTGCGCAGCGTGGCGTTCGCATTGTAGATCACTTTGAGCTGGGAAATAAACCTTAGTGTTAGCTGAAGCTAACCTCTTCATGATGCTTAATGGCCACTCACCTGATGGCTGACAAGAGAAGCCATCTTGACAAAGGCCTTGCTTTCAGGGTCCTCATAGGCCGGAAGGAAGCGTTGGTTGGCTATGGACATGGAACCCACATAGATACGCGGCACAGCCGCATCACGATGTACTGGCGGCATAAAAATGAATGCATTGTTAGGCTTATAATAAATCTTGGGTTTGTCTTTTGTGGAAAATTCATTCAATCACTTGACACGGGGGCGCTGAAGTTAATCCCAGCTGAAATAACTATAATAATAATTATTCTTCTTATTATTATAATATTATCAAATTGCAAATCAAGCTTTATTTGTGAGGCACTTTACCGGCAATGAATTAAAATCCCAGTGCTGTATAAAAACATTATGCGTACAATAAGAAATAAATCCCCTTTTTTTTTTCAAATCCTCCTTTTTCTGACACCCAATAACCCAAAACACCAAATACACAAACACAAAGACATGGGTTAAAACAAAATTAAGACAAAAGATAAAAATAAAATAATAAAATAAATACCATTAAGGCAAGGCACAGACTAAACATGTAAGGAAAGGGACCTGAGGAAGGCTCATCCACACTGATGGGGATTGGAGCTGATGGAAGAGATTTTCAGCCATCAATCCACACCCTACCAGTGCAGAGGCCTCTCAGTCCCACATGAAGAGAGACTGCAATTATTGAAAAACAAATACAGAACTAAGACATAAAAATGTGAAATAGATAGTAAAATATAAGACGGTAAGAGATCAGAAGTAAAACAAATCAAACTAAATAAAAAAAATCAAATAAAAGCCATATTAAAAAAAGATGGTATGAAGCCTACTCTTAAAAATGTCAAGGGTCCTTGCAGACCTGATGTCCTCCGGCAGACTGTTCCAGAGGCGAGGACCAAAGTGGCTGAATGCTGCTTCACCATAGGTTTTGGTACTTACCCGATAAACTGTCAACAAGCCGCTGCCAGAGGACCTCAGGGATTGAGAGGGCTGATATAATAAAAGCAAATCAGACACATAAAATGGCCCAAGACTTTTAATACATTTAAAAACTAGTAAAACCACCTTAAAATTGATACAAAAACGCAATGGGAGCCAATTCAGCAATTTTAATACTGTAATGTTCTCCCATCCCCCTCACCCTAGCCTCATTCTTTTTGGGAATAGTGACAATAAGAGGTAGCTTACGGTGAAAGCGCCACACAAGCATTCCGGTCAGCAGAGAAAGAGCGGCGGCAGTCGCCACAAGGCCGAGTCCGATGAAAAGCTTCCTGTGGCGCCTTGGCCTCTTTTCCAGCTTTTTGGCATCTGGGGCAGGCAGAAACTGAAGGTTTGCGTCCAGGTCAAGATCCTGTTGGGAGGTTGCCATGGTGATGCAGTCAGATAAAATTGCGGTTCAAAAGACTTTTTTTGTTAATGCATTGTTATTCTTTGTAACGACAAGTAGTCAAGTAAGGTCAAGTCATGTTTATTTGTATAGCCCTTAATCACAAGGTGTCTCAAAGGGCTGCACAAACCACAGATTATTGCAAACCACAGACTATTATTACACCACATCCTGTTCTAAAACCTACATGAGGGCAAGGAAAAACTCAAAAACCTCAACATGAGGAAACTTTCAGAATGTACCGCACATGAAGTAATCCCCCTTCCATGATGACCAGGCTGCAATGGAAAATGCAATAACATAATATGCAGATATTGTCAAAACAAAATATAGGTCGTTCATAAGATGTAGACTACACTGTACGTGTGTTTCAAGCCTAGATTAAACAGTTCCAACCAATAGTATGATAAATTGTATAAATTATATTAGTATAGAAACAGTGTTGGGACTAATGCGTAGGAACACATTCCTGGAACACAAATACTATTCTCTGTAACAATTACTGTAACGCAGGGGTGTCAAACATGCGGCCCGGGGGCCAGATCAGGCCCGCTAAGGGATTGAATCCGGCCCGCGAGACAACGCTCAGTGAAGCGCACGAGAAAAACGAGCTGTAGGTTGAAATATGTCCACTTGATGTTGCCAAAGCCAGGTGCCTCGAACAAAGACGGTGGACTTGTATTTCTCTCTCTCTCTCTCTCTCTCTCTTTTTCCCTTCCCTTTTTCTCTCTCTCGCTGTCTCTCTCTTTCACTTTCTGTGTCTCTCTTTGTCTCTTTCTTTGTTTCTCTTTGTCTCTTTCTCTCTCTCTTTGTCTTTTTACCTTATTTTGCTCTCTCTTCCATTCTTCCTTCTCTCTCTCTCTTGTCTCTCTTTCTCTCTCTCTTGCTTTCCCATTCTCTCCTTCTCCCATTCTCTCTTTCTCTCCTTCTTTTTTCTCTCCTCTCTTTCTATTTCTCTTTGGATATTTTTCTTTCTCTCTCTTTCTTTCCCCCTCTCTCATTATTTGTCTTTATCTCTTGTTTCTCACGTTTCACGTTCTCTCTCTCTTTTTTCTTTTTTTCTCTCTCTCTCTCCCTTTCTCTCTTTCTTTGTCCCACCCTCTTTTTCTCTCTTTCGCTTTGTCTTATTTCTTTCTCTCTTTCTTTCTCTCTAATCTACTAGTCCGGCCCCCGAGGGAATGTTTGTTCTATCCTGTGGCCCCCGAGGTAAATTGAGTTTGACACCCCTGCTGTAACGTGTCATTAATAAATTTTATTAACTCAACTGTCATTACTATTATTTGCAGATCAATAATCACCGTGTCCACTGTATAGGGAAAAGACTTATGTCCCTTACACTATCACATACAACCACTTATTTGCCAACCACACAACCTGAAGGTGGGCATGTTTATATTTTTCTTCTGAGTACAATTGGATACATTTGTGGTTGTGTCATCTCATGCAAGTTCAAGAGTAAAAGCACGCAGGGTTTTTCCTAATGGAGATTTTCACTACCACATTTACTCGCATATGGCTTATATGCGCATATTTGGTTTGTTGTCCCCAGTAGCAAATGGTGGGCGGCGTGTGAGGAAGGTGGCGTGGGTAATACAGGAACAACAAAATTGAAAGGATATCAATGCATATTTATGGTAACCGTGTGCTGAATATTTGTCTTTTTATTTGTAAAATTATTTTTGCAATACACAATGTCTGGAGTAAAAAAGAAAAAGTCTTGGACAGTAACCGGAAATGGAGAAGGAAATCTTTAAAGCCCGGAAACTAAGCAGATACGTGGTGTTTTGACTAAGTGTTCATTTGAAAGCCAATACATTGCAGAAGCCAAGAAATAGGAATGGATCAATGCTTCCACAGAATGGTTTACATCAGGGGTCCCCAACCCTTTTTTTTGTCACTAAGCAAAAGACACCCAGTTTGATATGATGTTCTAAAATAGGATCTTATCCCGGTATTACTATGTTGGTACTATTGTACTACCAGGTTAATTCGGGTTGAATAGATTCTGTCAACCACATGAAAAAAATACAATAAAATCAAAATACTCTGGTGAGATATTTTCAGACCAGGTCCCCGGCCACCTCAGCTGTCCTCAGTGGGCAGTTTGCTGCCCACGGGCACCACTTTGGAGACCCTTGGTTTACATGTTTTCTTCTACTTCATTATGTGGCTATTCAAGCAGTTTGAGGGGGTCAGCTTCTATGTGAGTGTGTACTGTAATTTTTAACTCTATAGTTACTTTCGGAGGAACACGCTACTTTTTGGTGTCAGTTATCTGGAGAAGGGCGGGGTAGTGTTACCACAATTACTTTTTATATGAAGTAACTAGTAACCAGTGTTCCCTCTGAGCTACGCGCATGCGCAATTGCGCACTGCTCTCACATTCTCAGCGCACGAGAAAATCTAGCCAGCGCACAAAAATGAGGGCTCAAAATTACTGATTGAGAAGTGACTCAAGTCAAAGTTACAGTGCATGAAGGTAAAAATACATGGGTTCCCCTGACGTTGTGTCCTAAATGCGGTATTTTGAAGTCGAGTCGAAGGAGAACGAAGTTGAGTAAAGTTAGAAGAGTTTGCCGGGGAACCGGCTTCTTCGGCTCGCCTCACTAAAAAGAACCGGCTCTTCGGATTGTTTTTGCTCCTTTAATCCCAACATGACCAAATATTATGAAAAATTATGCACAAAATGACTTAAAGGAAGGGGGGAATAGAACAAAAAGAAAAAAATACCAAAATGAAAAAGTAGTGAAAAGCTGAGAAAAAAAGAAACAAAAGGAAGAGAAAAAAGGAAAAATTTAGAAAAAAAGACAGAAAAAAAGAAAAGAAAGAAATGTAGGAAAACAGTAAATAGAGAACAAAAAGAAAAAGTAACAGCTTGGAAAAAATAAACAAATTAGATTTTTTTTTAAAGGAATTTTTAAAAAAGTGGAAAAAAAACACGGAAAAAAGAAGGAAAAGTTTATGTTGCATTCAAATAATTTCCAATTATATCAAGTGAATCTTGTTGCCAACATTGTACTTCCACTAAAAAATGTGATTGAGTATAGTTCTGTATCATACAACCGACTAAATAAGTGCCCAAAAAAGTTAATATTATGCGACAAAATATATCAGGGAACAAAAAGAAATGGATATCTTGCGAAAGAATTGTAAGAACAAACGACGTTTGTAGGCCGTACAACCTTTGCAATAGGACATGAGTCAATTCACTCAAAAGAGAAAAATAATTTAGCATTGCCGAAAACTCAGCAAAATGTAACGTGATGTCAAGTTTTGGACATGTTTGATAATGACTTAGTTGCCACACTTGGGATTGCTGTTGCTCACTGTTGTTTCCAGCGCTGCTCACCGACATTGTGTGAACGCTCAGACCCGTGGAAAATTAGAGGGAAGATTGCTATTAACTGTAACTAATAACTATTTGTCATTAACGTGCCCAACGCAGCTTGTATATTACCACGATTTGTATACACAAGAAGCACCAGTCGTAAAACTATACTAAATTATATTCATGTCAACTGTGCAGCGTACACATGTCAAACCAGTTGGCCCAGTAGTGACGTCACTCTACTCACTTTTCTCAGGCTAAACCTCTGTCCCGATTCCAGGGGGTCCATGATGACCTCCCTCTTCTTGTTGCAGTTTCTCAATCCAGTCGATTCACTCTTCTCAATCTCATGCGCGCGCTCTTACATCCCAAACCAACATAAAATGTGCGCGTGTGCGCGCTAAAAGGGTGTCAAAAGAGTCACACCGTTTCCGAAAATGTGAAAGTATGGCCTTAGTTAGCTTTCACAATGTAACGCGCGGGATTTTCGTCCACCGCATTCTTATAAAAAAAAAAAAATCATGGATGCGAGAAGTGAGACACCGAGGAGCGGATCTCCTACCACAATGCATTGCGAGGCTCCCTCACCTGTGCCAGGCGTGGCTTCCGTAAAATAGTAAGGGGCGTGGCCTTGGCCTTAAAAATGCTCTCATAGATTAGGCTACAATTTTTCAGCAGGTAAAAATGAGAAAATGAAGATGAACAACGGGTTACAGTATTTCGTTTTTTTCCCTTTAGGCTGATTAAACTAAAGTAGGGGTGTCAATTGCACAGAGTGCCAAAAATCAAACCACAGCGTTGGTCGCGGGTGGATAAACTAAAACTTGACCTTTTGTTATAAACATAAATTTAAATTAAAAAAGACAGGAATATTATTTCAGAATTAAACAAACTTAAACATCTCATCTCATCTCATCAGCTGCACCGCTTATCCTCAGTAGGGTCGCGGGGGGGCTGGAGCCCATCCCAGCCATCTCCGGGCAGTGGGCAGGGGACATCCTGAACTGGTTACCAGCCAATCGCAGGGCACACAGGGACAGACAACTCATTCGCTCATTCACACCTAGGGACAATTTGGACCGGCCAATTCACCTGAAATTCATGTTTTTGGAATGTGGGAGGAAACCGGAGTGCCCGGAGGAAACCCACGCAAGCACGGGGAGAACATACAAACTCCGCACAGTAAGGCCGGGAGCTGGATTTGAACCCAAACTTAAAAATTTAAAACCTAAAATATTTTGCTCTCCATAAAAAAAAAATCTGTCAAAACGATCAAATTCAAAACATAAAAAAAATGGAAATATAAATCTAATTTGTCCTTTTTACTTTGGGATTTTGTTTGGTGAAAAATATATGCTGGATGTTCATAATCTTCTTTAACGCTTCAGGTTTTTCATCTGATCCTGATGTTTTGTCTCGTATTGCTGTTTTAAATTGTATTAATTAAGGCCACATTAACACTTATATTTACCAGCAATGTCAGTACATATATTCAGCCTCCCATCGGTTATGAAAGGCTTTTGTTTTCAGAATCAATTTTTCTCTTGGCCTTTGAGAGGGTTTAGCATCCGCGTATTGGACCGCAACCGAAATGTCACCCTGCTTTTCTCCGTTTAGCCTTCCGTTACATCGTGATAGACAGAAGCTCGTCCCCTGACGTCACGTCTCCGCTTCCTGACACTAAAGACTCAATATTAATGCACTTGTCAGTTTTGTTTTTCTCCTGGCCGACGTGTTGTTTGTCAGTAGATGGTTTTAAAAGCGGCTGCGTTCGTCAGGCTTCAGCTAACTCGATTGATGCGGTAATGTTTCCAAAAAGTCTTGCATCGGCAAGGCAGCTGAAGCGCTGCATTATGGGACCTGTAGTTTGAGAGTTATTCTCCGGGCCATTATAGTAGAGGCATATAAAATGATTTCATGGGCGGGATTTGGCCCGCGGGCCGTGGGTTTTGACACCTATGAACTAAAGGTCTCGAGAATTTAAATAATTACAGAAAGATTCAGTGACTTGCAGTGTTGTTCCGATCTGCTGAGGCACAGTCAGATTTATAAATATATGAACCGACATCTTCTTCATAATTTGATGGGAAAGCAAGAAAGCAATATATTAACTGTATCATGGAAAAACATGTTTTACTGTCTTACTATTACATGTAAATGAAAGTGATGCCTGCTCGTTTTTAGTGTCAGGAATAAAAGCGTTAGAAATAACCCATTTACTTTTAAGATAACGGGTTAATATAACTCATGATTTTTTCCGCCGTTATCGTTACTGCCGGTCAAAAGCGGTGCAGTTCTTTGGCTGCAGATCACCAACGTCTTTTTTCTCCCAAAATTGTTCAAAATACTTTTTTTTTCAGGGGTGTTGTGCTGTTGACATTGAACTATTTAAGTATGAAAAATGTTCAAATTGTCTTGTATTTCATCTATTTCTTTTTAGATTTCTAAATATTTTAATAATGTTTCCTGTGTTTTTAAGTGTGAATATTGAAGTGATGATTTTGCTTTATTTTCCCCCTTTTTAAGATATTCATAATAATACATAATAAGCGGTAATACAGTATATGGATTAAATATGGATTAAACAACAAAACAATGTGGTAGGCGAAAAAGCCTGCTCTTTTTAGTGAAGCCCAAAAAAGTTGGTTCTCTTAAAAAGAGTCAGAATTCCAATCTCTACAACAGACCATTACAGTTAGATTTAAATCATTAAACTCACTTTATATTGTTTATATGATTGGTATTTTATTATATTCTTTATTGTTTATTTTTGTTGCACTTCAAGTGTATGATTTATCTGTTGCTAGTGATGTGCAACAAATATTACAAAGTTCTTTACCACAAATACCTGTTCTTTTCAATTCAACTGATTCAAATACTGCTCAGAAAATGTCAAATTCTTTGACAACAACTTATTTTTAAAATAAAGGAAATAGTTACTTTTCCCTTGTACCAGTTACTTTAACTATAGAGTGGCTCAGTTACTAACTCAATTACTTTTTGGAAGAAGAAATGGGTAAATATAACTAATTTGTATTTTAAATTAATGTGCCCAACACCGCTCATTTTTAATGAAATAATTAATTTTCCATTATGAAAAAAAGTCCTCGCAATGAGAAAAAAATATTGGATGGTTTGACCCGCTGTTAGCTCGCTAATACGATCACTAATTCCATTCATTAAACCTGAGGTGTGCGCCTAAATTATAATTTTTGGTCTCACTATCTCCCTCTGCCATGAGGCAAGCGAGTTGCGTGCCTCACTCATTTGCCAGATGCACAGCAATATGTTACATACTAATTGTATTAATAATGTTTATAACGTAAAATGAAAATTCAACAGTTTTCAAAAAGAAAATCCATGATTTGTGACGTTAAATGATAAAGAACTTTAATACTGAATAGATCAAACCATTCAATAAAGCCTTGTCTGCCTCTCCTGACTGCACGTCACTGTTGGCCGGGGAAAATGTGAAACAGGAGATGAAAACCCATTTCTTTAGTTCTTTTCTTTTCTTTTATGTTAATTAAACTATATTATAAGTAAGTGATACATAACTCGGTTTGTGAGCTGGCAGAAGTTAAATAATTACTGAAAGGTAACACAAAAAAAATGAGACAGTTGTTTTTTTCATTATGTTATTTATTTGTGTCATGTTGAATATACATGTCTGTGCTTTAATCATGTCTTTATCATTTAGTCATTGTTGTTTTGTTCACTGAACCCCCTCGTCAACTTGTTTTTATCAAACTATTCATGCTAATGTTAGTTTGAGTTAGCATTACAATATCAAAAGGGTACTCAATATTGTTGTAAAGGCTTTAAATTATCGCATTACTTGCTGTGTGAAGCACAAATTATGATATAAAAAAGCACTGGTAGTAATGATAAATGTTGTTGTCATGGCATTATTGGATGCTCTTGTTATTTGATTTCTAAGATGATAATGTTTTGGCACTAATTTTTGTTATTAAGTTATTGGTATTTTCTAGAACGCCTCGAGAACTTCACGAGTGTAGCACAAAAATTATAGCAAAAACTCGTGAAAATATGCACCTTAGCTGACTTCAAAAATGTTTTGGAGATGCAATTTTTTTTATATATATCAGCAGTATTTGAGCAGATGTGTCCTGGATAGCAACCTTCAGTAGTCGTACAACATATTGTGAAAAGCGTAATCACAGAATACATAACAAGCTAGCAGTCAGAAAACTGATTGAGGTACAACTATTCTACTACCAAATTAAAAGCACCAACATTATTTTTATATGGTCCTTTTAGAAGGAGTCCAGTGAACAAAGAGTGTGTTGAGATCAAAGAGATCAAATACCTACAACGGTATCCATGCATAGTAGTGACGTCTGTCAGCATCCCTGCCCAGGATCATTCCTGAATTATGCTGCGTCTCTGTGGTTGAATCAAAACAAAAATCAAAAGAAATTCAACATGCTAAAACAGAAAGGACACTTACCCCCACATTATATTTTTCTTTTCTTTTTTTAATGCTGGCCAAAGCCGAGGTTCATGCATGGACCTGGTGGTACTGTCCAGGCTTATTTTTTTCTCCTTTTTTTTGTGGGAAGATAGAAAGGTCGATTGACAGGTGCAGGTAAACGTTTATGTTACAAAATATGTTACAATTTGTGCTTGGTCACACACTCAAACACGCTTGGTTCCAAGTGCCTGGAAGGAAACCTAAGAATGTCAAGGAGGCCACGTGCACAAGCAGCACTCATTTTCAGGCTTGCAGGTGGTCATGTCTAGCATCAGCTTTCTTCCATTGCGAAAGCAAACTTGCGTAAACGTTTGTATGATGGCATTTTAAAGGTGTCAATTAAATACAATTAAATCACACTCGCAACCGACCCATTTTTGGTGTAAACGTTCATTGATTACCAGCCAAATTTTCTGGAAACTATAGAGAAACAATTCTTTTTAAAGCGGAGGTGTTCAAACTTTTCCTTTTAAGGACCACAAAAGAAATGAAGAAATAAAAGGGCACCTTGTTTGCTGTTGTTTTTATCTTATTTTTACTGTAATTTACAAAGCACACCAAAATGTGTTTTTTTTTTTTTTTTAAATAAAAACCAAAATATACAGGAAGGACAGATGTGAAGGACAGATTCGTGCCAGGCCAATTCATGACCATTTTTCAACGTACTGTTACTTGAAATGTCTTGATACACTGATAGCCCATCAAAATTTGGGGTGTTTTGAAGAAAATAGGATTAATTTCATACAATTGAAAGGAATTTTACCGAGTTCAGATGAATAGTGTATGTTTGGGGGGAAATATTTATGCAAGTTCATAAAACTACATATGGTATTGGCACTTTGTACAAGTCAGTACTGAAGAGTTGAGTACTCATATGAGTTTTGAAAAAGTGGTGTCAAACATCTCTAAATCTTTGGGGTAAAATGTTACTTTAAAAGTGGAAAATACTTTATTTGCCTCTTTGGGTATTATAAAAGTTGCATAGAATTAAAAAAATAAAAATCAAAGTATCGTTTTCAGTCGTAGTTTGAACACCCCTGTTATAAAGATTGTCCCCAGTCTACTTGTTTATATACCAAAACAAGCACTTGTATTTACGTTCACACGCAGGGACAAATTCTTGGTTTTCAATTAAGCTAAAATGTTTTAGGAATGTGGAAGAAAAAAACATTAACCACAGCGTCATTCTGAAAACCAAGCAGGAAGACCAGAGCCAAGATTTAAATCCGGAAACGGCGAGGGCAATGTACTAGCCAGCAGGTAAGTGAGCTAATATATATAAACATTTCCAACTCAACATTGCTACAGATGAAAAAGATGTAGTTCCCCTTGTAATTTTTTTTCTAATAAATAGCTCTATTGCACGATGGAAGAATCCTGACCTCTGATTTTTTTGCTCTAGTTGAGCTTATGTCGAACACGCAACCCACAAACATGTCATCCCATCGTTGATTACTAATTCCTTCCAACTTTGCGATGACTTCCCACTTTGCATATTTTGATGTCCACTTTCATCATTATCTGAGGACAATGCCTTTTTTAATGTACAGTATTCTACCCACAACCATCGGGCAGCTGCAGACTGTCAGTAGCGCTGGGCATCAGGCAGGCAGGCAAGAGGTGGCAGCCCCAGCAGAAGTTACAAGGAGGAGATCTTGATGGAGTCAGAAGTGTAAGCGGTGGCGCGTGTGTTTCGTAGGATGCCCCCCGGGATGGCGGCGGGCGAGGGCGGCAAGCTCTCGTCGGGCGTGTTGGCAGGCGGCGTGGGAATGCTAATGATGGCGGCACTGAAGTCTTGCTCGCCACAGTTCAGCTTGAGGCTGATCTGAGCATTGAGGCTGGAACGACTGAAACGCAAACAGAACTCAATAAGAGTATTTAATAGTTAGAGGTAAGACCTGGCCTAAAAGATTTATCCCACCCGGGGCCGCGGGCATTAAAGTCCGACCAAGCAAGATTTCTCAGTAAATATGATTTCTGGATGAAAAGATGTTTTAGAGGTTGACTTAACTTCTAATAGTTACAACCTGGTTACAACATAGTAATGACATAACTTGTTATTTTAGAAATGTATGCCAAAATGGGTTAACTAGTAGTTAGCGCATTAGCCTAGCAAGCGACATGTCCCCTGTTCGAGACCAGGTGAAAACATGTGTTGGCCTGCAGAGGGATGGGCACCACCAGGTGATACTTGCCCAAGACATACCACAGGAAATGGTGTGCGCACGACCGCAGTGGCTAGGGGATACACCCATACAACACCCACCCACCCATATCAAAATGGAAGCCCTTCATGCCAAAAAGTAGCCCTTAGCTTCAAAAACGTTGGTGATCCCTGAACTACACAATACAGCAACATCTAGTAGCCAAATATTACACATCGATTTGGGAAATTTTAATCTGAATAAGGGGCAGCACGGAAGCGCAGTGGTTATCGAATATGCGTCACAGTTCTGAGGTCATGAGATCGAACCTTCCTGTGTGGAGTTTGCATGTTCTCCCCGTGCTTGTGTGGGTTTCCTCCGGGCACTCTGGTTTCCTCCCACATTCCAAAAAACATGCAGGGAACACCCTGAACTGGTTGCCAGCTAGTCGCAGGGCACACAGGGACAGACAACTCACTCGCTCATTCACACCTAGGAACAATTTGGATCGGCCAATTAACCTGACATGCATGTTTTTGGAATATGGGAGGAAACAGGAGTGCCCGGAGGAAACCCACGCAAGCACGGGGAGAACATGCAAACTCCACACAGGAGGTTCAATCTCATGACCTCAGAACTGTGCCGCACACACTCTAACCACTGCACCGCCGTGCTGCGCGGGAATTATTTAATTATTATATATTTTTTAGAGCGAGGGATGCAATAAAATGTAATTTGGGAAGTGGATAAATAGTTCAGAAAAGGTTAAAGGTGGTGTCTGCAACAGTCTACTTGCTGACGCCATCTTCTGGCTGAAATCCTCATTGAAGCCTCTGTCAAGCTGCTTGTGCTTCGCATGCACCTTTTTGTTGTTCTTAGACACGCTCAAATAAACCGTCTTTTTTTTATCATTTTGTGGGTTTGGTTTATCATTTGGATTGTGTCTGAAATAGTCCTTTTCTGACATTCATTATTTTCATCCTAGAATCAATGAAAACCGTATAGTAAAATAAAAGCAGGTAGGCACGGTGGAAAATAAAACATAAGGGCTCTTTGAACTCTGTTGGTCATTTATAACACATACTTAATATAGAAAGCAATCTACTTTTACTTTTTAAGATCACCTCAAATGACACACCCCAAAATGCCCTTTATATTCATAACATTCGTGTTGATGCACGTTGGTTTACGTCTGTGGTGGTCCAGGCGTCCCCTTGCCGTGCAGCGTGTCGAGCTCCTGCACACTTCCTCGGCTCACTGACACGGTAGAATTGGCCAGCCGCATTGCCGCTCTCCTCCGGACACGGCGGGGGCAGCAGCTTGAGTGATTTGTCCCCCCCTGCTGGCTGGACATTGAAGTGCTGCGACTGGTCCGGTAGCCCACCGACTCGGTAATGCACAGCTCACTGTAGTTGAGCTCGTCGGTAAACTCGTGGTTCTGTCAGGGATGCAGGGCAATTATTGTTTGACCTGATAATCTTTGTTTCAACCATTCCCCTAAAAGTATTTCCCTATCTTTTATAAATGTAAGAATTTTCTCCCCAAACTGTGAGACTGCAGTTTTGTTTCCATGAATCAAGCACCCACACGCTACACAGAAGCATCCCAGGCCTTCGTGGCTCAGTGTGCTTGTATTTCTTGTTTAGTGGGCATCACCATGGCCACTTTTACACCCTTATGTATTTCCCTATACCAGATTTTTATGAGTAAAATGATCCTTAAAGTTTTTTTCAATCATCAGGTTTACCACGGCTCAATAGTTGTGAATTCTGACGGGAATTGGTGTCACGGTTGCCATGGCACCCAGTTGGCCCCGCCCGTGTGGCTCCACCTGCGGCTTGTTGACAGATTGGCTTTCAGTCTATTTAAGCTCAGTGCTCTCACTCTCCCTTTGTCAGTCCGTCAATGAACCTCTGCCCGTGGGTTTTGGTATTTCCTGTCCAGTTTGATATCGGTTTCCAGTTTCGTTTCCGTCTAGTTTGTCCCGTTTAATTTCGATACCCTGTTTTTACATCAATCCCGTCTGTTCCGTTGTTTAATATCGGTTTCCAGTTTCGTTTTCGTCTAGTTTGTCCTGTTTAATTTCGATATCCTGTTTTGATATCAATCCTGTCTGTCCCGTCCTGTGCAGTATCGACCCAATCCGTCCGATATCTGCTCGGGCAATTGGTATCGATCTTGTCGGCCTTTGGCTTCCTATCATTCCACGCCAGACTGGTGCCTAACGTGCATGACTCCTCATTTCGCGTAAAATAAAAGGCTTGTGTGAGAAACGTCACGCATTGGGGTCCTGATCCTGTTCCTGTTCATGACAATTGTGCCACAAAATTCTGGGTTTCCTGCTTTAGTTCTTTGACTAACCTTGCTCCCAAATATAATTTTTTTTTTCAAAATTGACATCATGGTGCGATTTTAAACCACTCTGATACAACCCAAAAATTGTTAAGCTCCCTGGTGTTTTTTTTCATGTTTAGCCATAATTGACAACCTTTTAACATTAATAAGCAGATGTTATCGCACTCTATGGTTAAGCGTAAAACTCAGTCTGTGGATTAATTAAAAACATGCAATTGTTTAAAACCAGTTGAGGTAAAATTGTACTAAAACAGAAATCAAATGCAATTGTTGAAGCAATTTGTCCACGCACAAAGACTTAGTTAGCATAAATATAAAGCAGCCAAAGACTAAATACTAGTCTCAAGTCAAGATTTTTTCCTTTATTCATCTTTATTTATCTTTTAAAGCAGTAAGCGTTTCTGAGGGGCGAAACAGGACGTCTAACGCGTAAATCGGCAGTGTTGGCAAGTATGTTTATCCCTATATTTGAACCAAAAATGGACATTCTTAAGATTTTCTCAAAGATCCTCAGTCATTATTAACTCCAGTACACTAATTATTTATAAAAACTTAATGCAAAATTATTCAAATGATTCCTTTTTGGGAGAAAGGGCAGATGGGTTGATGGTCTTACACCACCCAGTGTCTATCTGTTCACACCACTGCCCAATGTGATTATTTTAATGATCGATGACACCAACTAAGCATAATCCACTGACCGTGGTCTTCTCCAAACAGTGAAGAAGGTGATGATGTTGATGTTCAAATGCCGACTTGTTCCTCACACACAGAGCACTACTATTGCTATCCCGGTCCTGTTCATTCACAGACACAAAAACGCACAAAAACACATGAGCAAAATTGTAATAAGCTGCGGTTTGTACATTTTAAAGGTAACGAATGTCTCACCCCAAGGGCTCGATCTTCTTTGTACTGCAGGAAGGCGTTCGTTGTACCTTTCTTTGACATACGGATTCGTGCTAACCGCACTTTCTGTAACATAGATTCGATGTTAACAGATTTGTGCTACGGTTGTTTGGTAAAGGTATTGTTAGTGAAAAGTCACAATAGGGTGGGTTTGTTGGTAAAACTTCAGGAATTCAAATGGTGCACTTTAATGTTGTGAAGTTGGAACTGTGTACATATATTTAGGGCAGGTCATCTGAGTTGTGTATAAAATTTATATCTGAAGTAGAATTAGAATACTATTTCTGGTGATGGCAGTAGAGTATGAGGGTAGTGCAATCAAATTAGCCCAATTTAAGTTACTGTATATGTAAGAGTACTGACAATGACACCATAATCAGTGATTTAGCTTTAGAGTAATGTAGTTAGAAAATATATTTAATTGAATAATAGTTATTAATGTAGTGCAGTTAAAGTTAAAGTGACAGTGTTTTTTACCTTAATCCTCTAGAGTAGACAGAGTTATGTAGTGACATTCATTTAGTGTAGTCAAATGAAATCAGAGTTGCTATGAGCATTGTGTTGTGAAGTCAGTCATATAATCAGAGTAGTACAGAGTACTGTTGATGTAGTGTACTTGTTAAAGTGCAAAAGTTACAGTAGTAAAGTGAGGTCAGTGTAGTATATTGGTGTATAAAAAATATGCACTATAGTTTGAGTGACAAGCATTGTCAGTAGAGTATAGTCATATTACTTTACTGAAAGCATAGTTTTTAGTACAATGTGGTAACAAATACTGGTACTGTATTTCGTCATCTTGGTGCTCTTAACCGATGCAACGACTCGAGAGTAGTATCGTTAGAGAGCTGCATTTAGTGAGTTAACTTGCGTAATTAGTATGGAAAAAGTAGTGGGGTGTAGCAAAAATGGTAGATTAGGGTAATTTCTGCAGGGTTTAGACTGAATAATTTAAATGGGAAGTCAAACGTTGTTTTAATAATATATCATATTGATTATGGTGAATATGTTTGTGATAGCTAAATCCAGCTTTTCTTTCCATCAGAGGGCGGTGGCCACTTTACCACTTGCCTTTGACTAAAATGACATCATGATTTCTCAGGTTAACCAATCACGACGAATCACTTTTTCGGGAGCTCAGTCCTAATTGATCATTGCCTGAAGTCTGGGTAACCGTGATAACCTTTTTTAGTCAAGTCACGGAATGGTTGTCCCCTCAGATAAATTAAAACAGATTTTGCTGCTTAAATCGATTATAATGATAATCACAATGTTGTATTTAAACATAAAGATGACAATTTATATTAATCTATTTTATCATTTTAAAAGTAGGTCAAGTTTGACATTTTCGAAAAAGTACACATATCTATTATTATGTTAATTCTGCATATATTTATAACATGGGTTTGCGGTGACCTGACCTGCTGTGCTCGCATCTTGTCCGCTCGCTGGTTCTGGTGGTAGATACGACTGAAGTTGGACACAATGACGGGTACAGGGAGGGCAATGACCAGCACGCCGCTCAGTGAACAGATGGAGCCAAAAATCTTTCCCGCGATAGTGTTCGGAACCATGTCACCATATCTGTGGAAAATGATGGTTGACATTAGGTTGTGGCAATGAAATCTGACAAATTTTCATAATTTTGCCATGTCATGACATCTTGATGCAGCTCGTTGTATTATGTTACATGATGCAACATTGCCATTTCGGCTAACTCCTGTAACATCATCCTTGTGTTAAAATTATGCCACAAGCACAAAAACATCCGGCAGAGAAGAAAGGGTTTCTGGTTGGTCAGAACAGATAAAGATTTTGCAGGAGTGGGAGGTCCCTCAAGGGCTGGGTCATCCCAGTTCTACTGTTTAAATATTTCATTACAGATTATGTCATCTGTGCTCGTCATGGAGGGAAACTCTGAGAAGGAAATCTTCTAGAAGAGCAGCAACAACACCCACAAAGAAAAAAAGATGTAGAGTTGAATGGTCACCATGACAACCAACAGATAAACCGCCTCATGAACCTAAAGAGACAACCATCTGGTAGAAAATGTTTATCACAAAGTGGTAGTGATAGTAAAAAATGAATGAAATAGATGGAAAGTCTTGAAATGGACCTGAAAGTAAACACGCTGACTCCAGATCTAACCCGGTAAAATAAATAAATAAATAAAAATTCTCCATTAGTGGCGAACCATCAAGCCTTGATGCTTATTGGCCAATCGTGACTCGGCACGAACAGCCAATGATAATTCATTTATGGTTCACTCCACTCAGAGGAAGCAAAAAGTCCTCATGTCAGCTGCAGGCTGCAGGCCGTCTTGGAAAAGCAGACTCCACTTCTAAGCCTTGTCATGCTGCCTTGTGTCGGCTCTTAATAGTTCACACACTCGAGATTCTCTGACCACTCACGTCGAAGTTGATGATCAAGGAATTGATTTCACATTTCACTCTGTTTTTATTTTGAAGTTGGCACTCATTCAATACGTTACAGCTCTGGGTAAAAGTGTCTCTTACTCCGTCAGGATGTTCCTTTACCGCTTTCCTGATGTCAGCGGTACAATCAGTCTGTGGCCCGGGTGGCTGGGATCCAAGGCGATGGCCTTTGGTCTCCTCTTGACTCGGCCCGCAAATATGTATTCCAAGTCATGGAAGGGACGGGCCACTATGCCCGGTGCAGTACTAACCACCTGCACTAGTTGTTTCCTCTCCTGGGCCATGCAGCTGTCATACCACACGGTCACGTTAAGGCTGAGGATGCTCTCGATTGTGCTCTGTAAAGGTTAAGGAGCAGCCGAGAGGAGAGACCAGCCTGTTTGTTTCCTGAGAAGATTCTATGCTGAGCCTTTTTTACCTGGCAGCAAGTGTTGGTAGACCACAGGAGGTCTGATATAACCAGGAACTTAAAGTCGTCCACCAGCTCCACTACTTCTGCATCCAGGAGAAGGGGGGCCTTGGTCAGTCTTTCTAGACTTCCTGTAGTCCACGATGACCTCGGTCTTTTTAGTATTCAGCACCAGGTTGATGGCTGAACACCACCGTGGGAGCTGGATTGGGCCTCACTGTTGCCTGAGATGAGACCCACCACTGTAGTGTCGTCCGTGAAAGTGGCGACTGTATTGGTGGGATTGATGGCAGCACAGTCGTGAGTGATTGGAGTGAAAAGTGTTGGGCTGAGCACACACCACTGTGCCGTGCCCGTGCTGAGGGCCAGGGGGGATGATTGCAGTCCTCCCAATTTGGGCCGCCTAGGGCCTGTTGGTGAGAAAGTCCCTGACCCAGAGGCATAGACAGACCCCCTGTGTGTAGCTTGAGAACCAGCTTGTCTGGGATGACAGTGTTGAAGGCCGAGCTAACGTCTACAAACAGCAATCTGGCATATGTGTTAAGCTGCTGCGGATGGGTGAGGGTGTTGTGCAGGGTGATGGAGACAGCGTCCTCTGTGGGCGATTTTTCATGTAGGTCGACTGGACTGTGTTGTGGTATGTGGCGATGAAGTCTCCTTTGTGTACTTGAGAAGAATCAGCTTAAAGCGCTTCATTGTCACCGGGGACTGCATTTCATTATTGATTCTTATTCGATATTTGACTCTTTATATACTATAAGAATGTTGTTAGTTAGTCATATATACAGACCATGTCGTGGCAGAGTTCTGGCACCTCTGCCTCCTTTAAAAAAAATCCTTTATTGAAAAGTTTTTTTTTTGACAATAATTAACAGTTTCATGGGGTCAATAACAACTGACTGGATTTTTAGAAAAGTTTTAAGGTTGATCCTTGTGCAGAATGTTTTTTTTTTGTATTTAAAGGGACACTATGTACTATATGAACTCTAGTTGTCGCTGTAATGTGTAGTGCGGGGGTCAGCAACAAGCAGTTCTGGAGCCGTATGTGGCTCTTTGGCACATGCAAGTGGCTCCCACATGCATTTTCAAAAATGTTTGATTATGGAAAATAATATGGTTTCTGTAAGAGTACAAACATGACACAAAAACTCTTAATGTTATCCAATGAGTATATATACAGTAGGGGCAGGACAAAAAATCAATTCATGTATATATCGTGATTCAATTTTTGCAATTTTTAAAATTAACGTTTCTCCGCAGAATTGATTTTTGTGACGTCATGTACGGTACTTAAAATGTATGAAAGCAACAGAAGTGGAAAAGAGGTAGAAAGCAATCAACGAGACCTAAGCCCAGTGCCCATAAAAGGCTTGCTTTATAGGAAAGAAAATTAAATCACAATCATCACTCATATCGAACTGCAATGCTTGCAGAATCGCAATTCTCGAGTATCTTAATAAAAATCGAATCGTCCCCTTAGTATTGTAATACAATCGAATCATGACCGAAGCATATCATCCCACTCCTGATACTCAGTATATTCATGGAGTATGTGTTGCCTTCTTTATAAGGCTTATACAAAGTTTCACATTTTTGGCGCCTCCAAATATGTGTCGTTGATTTTTAATATGTTTGTCCTATGTGGCTCTTTCAACATTTTGGGTTGCCAAGCCCTGGTGTAGTGCAACCAAAGACTAGTCCTACAAAGCACAAGGAGTAATACCTCTAGCAGTACAATGGCAGACAATCATGTTCCACTAAGTTAGCCTCATGTTATGTAAAACGCATACAAATTTCTTGACCTACGGATAATTGAAAAAAGTCTACATCATATGATAGTTCATGTATTTTTCTTATTCCGTTAATCCATCCATCTTTTTTGCAGTTTGTTATCGACATACACTGTGACGCCTACAATTTTTATTGGCTAGACTCTCATTTTAAATAAAACCCGTGGTAAACCCGATTTGTCACTTTTTTATGAATAGGAGTCAGATTCCACTCATCACGTTTATTGTTCTTTTTTATCCATGAAATTCACATGTCACAGTGGCTCACTTTGTATTTGACTAAACTTTCTTGTCAATGTTCTATTCAAGGCAATCCTGGGTTTTATTTCCTAAATTACCCTAATTTATAATATTGTAGTTTACTTTGCAGGGCCATCATCCGGGTGTTGGGTCTCAGGGCACTTACTTGGGATTTGACTCTTAGTTCTCATGTCACACTTGAATCTGGGATTACATGCCATGGTTGAGTCACCAGCTTGATAGCAGTCTAGTTTACCTTATCAATTACTGCAGTTACGGTATACTTCAAGGATCTCATCATTGTTGACTCTAAAGTGCTGTGTTTAATCGTCTCAACTGGCAAGTCCTTAGGCTTACAGGTCTTGGTGGACTGTCGGCTCTTTTGTGGTAAATGACTCTCAGCTCCCATGCAACAGCCCCCAAGGTTTTTTTCCCCACCTCAACTTGTTTCTGATCCAACCGAGTTCTCAAAGACTGACACGCATCTGTTACTGCGGGGGTGGCGTGATGCAGATTTGTTGCTCATACATCAATAATGGACATACAAAATAGATTATGTTCTGATTTAAAATGTTCATTAAGGGTTGTGAGGTTAGTGGCTGCTCCTCTTGGTACCAAGTAACCTTAGACCCGAGGTCTGAGGTGGTAACGACTGTTGTAATATCGTCACAGTTGACTACTCTCATCCTGGATCCGTGGTTGACTCTGAGATCCTATATTGCAGTTGACCTCCTTGGCCCTCACGCCTTATGGTCTTTTCACGCAACACTTGTTCAGTGTCAACGGTTCAGTGGCTCGGTGGTACCCCTGGTAAGCCAAGAAATGCTGACGTAGTAGTGTGCCAGGAAGTAAACAAAGTAAGAAAATATATTTTGTTTCTATGGCACATTAAATACACAAAGAAACTAAATATATTATTGTGAAAAGTGTAAAAATAGTTAAGGGGATGGAACAAGCATAAGCTCCAGCTTTTTCCCTTCAGCCTTTCATTGTCTTTCTGTTGTCATCAATGTTCCCTCTAATTTTCCATGGGTCTGAGCGTTTACACAAAGTCGGTGAGCAACACTTGAAACAACAGTGAGCAACCATAATCCCAAGTGTGGCAAGATGATTAATTATCAATCATGTCAAAAACTTGACATCAAGTTACATTTTGCTGAGTTTCCAGCAATGCAAAAATATTTTTCTCTTTTTGAATGAATTGACTTATGTACTATTGCAAAGGTTGTACGGCCTACAAACGTCGTTTGTTCTTACAATTCTTTCACAAGATATCCATTTCTTTTTATTTCCTTATATATTTTGTTGCATAATATTAACATTTTGGGGGCCTATTTAGTCGGTTGTAAGATACAGAACTGTACTTAATCAAATTTTTTAGTGGAAGTACAATGTTGGCAACAAGATTGACTTGATATAATTGGAAATTATTTGAAAGCAACACAAACTTTTTCTTCTTTTTTCCGTATTTTTTTCTACTTTTTTGTTACTTTTTTTGCTCTCTATTTACTTTTTTCCTACATTTCTTTCTTTTCTTTTTTTCTGGCTTTTTTTTTAAATTTCTTCCTTCTTTTTTTTCTTTGTTTCTTTTTTTCCTCAGCTTTTCACTACTTTTTCATTTTGGTATTTTTTTCTTTTTTGCTCTATTCCCTCCTTCCTTTAAGTCATGTTGTGCATAATTTTACATAATATTTGGTCATGTTGGGATTAAAGAAGCAAAAACAACCTGAAGAGACGTTTAGGACCCGAGGTTCCTTTTAGTGAGCCGAGCCGGAGAAGCCGGTTCTCTACCAACTTTACTCAACTTCGTTCTACTTCGACTCGACTTCAAAATACCGCATTTAGGACACAACGTCAGGGGAACCCGTGTATTTTTACCTTCATGGACTGTAACTTTGACTTAAGTCGCTTCTTAATTAGTAATTTTGAGCCGTCATTTTTGTGCGCTGGCTAGATTTTCTTGTGCGCTGAGAGTGTGCGAGCAGTGCGCAATTGCGCACGCGTGCAGCTTAGAGGGAACACTGGTTGTCATACTGATTTTGTTGTGAAGTTGTGGACTTTGAATTCATTGTAAGCTTTCTTCTGGATGTACAAAGAGAAAAGAATTAAACGTCAAGAACAATGTGCTTTCGTCAAGCAAGCATCGCCTACAAGCATTAACAAACATAACCGTAAACAACATTCAAACAAAAAACAAAAACAAAAAAAACCAAGAAAAAAATACTGAAAGAATGTATATTCAAATCATTTAAGGCTAGAAAAGCATTTCAAAACAAATTAAAACGAAAAAGATTCAAAAGAGCCTCTTTTCTGCAATTCCAGTTCGATGTTGCACCTCTACACACAACTAGTCTGGCACCAGATGGCCTGCTTTATTCTTCTAGTGCACAACAGGCACCCAACAAGAAGTAGGCGGCTTAATTTTACCTTCCGTTTTGGTTCTACAACTCTCAAATCAAGTTAACGTTAACACAAGCCATGTCTTGGATGACAAATTGTACATTCTCTTGAACATGAACATGGCATGCGGTGCCAGTTACTTGTTTATTCTGACCCTTCTCACAAATGACTCTTTAAAGCTGTTACTGGAGTTCTTCCTCTCCCAGAATGTTCAAAACACTAAAACCCTCCTCATTTATACAGGGGATAACAGCTGAGTTTGCTATCTCATTGTAGTTGCAGAATACAAAACTCAAATCTCCCTCCTTAGCTTCTTGCTCCTCAACAATCCAATAAAAAGGGTGGGTCTCCACAGATCTAAACAGACCACCCACCTATGCCCACTTCACTCTCTTAAAGGGAAATGTAAAAGATGGTATACGGGTCCGGGAATGAGCGCCGGTGTTTAGAAACAATAAGAGGCAACAACAAGCTGAATCAACGTTTTTCATATTAAAACGCCAATTCCTCACTAAAACAAAACAGTGCCAACGTGTTGTTTTCCATTAACCACCTGTTTCTGAAGATTCCAGCACCTCTACCTGCACTCCTTCCCATCTTGAGTAAGTATACAGGTAACTGTGGAATATTTAACTTTGCTTTTTTCATCCCTGCTCACAGTACACTGATACATTTAGCGTTTATCAAGTCAAGTTCATTTCAAAAACCTTATCTAGAAGACGTACTTAAACATCTGGAAAATACCTGAAAAACACATATTCAGACATCAGAGCTTTTACTTTGATTATTTGAACACGCCGCAAGTTCAGCAGAGTGTGCTTTGCCGGGGAGAGGCATTGATTTCATCAACAAGGCATCCTTGTGTTCAGGTGAAAATCCTTAATGTGAAAGTAAAATATACGATTGTAAATGACACCAGTTAAGTAAGTGACCTGATATCACAAAGTATGTGTCCTTTAAGCAATTATTGAAACCTGTATCAAGAATTTTAAGAAAAATACGTATTTGAAAGCATTCACAAGTATTTAAAGTCTGCACCTGATTTATTCTGTGTGCAGCATAACAGATTAATGAAACTATAATATGTGTGCATCCCATAAAAATCTATTCTCAGGAAATTGGAGAGTTTGATCTTATTTGTGAGCTATGCTTGCACTGAAAGGGCATTGTGAAATATTTCAAAATGGGAGCATTTTAACAGCATCCTGCAGAGAGTTGGCCAAAGACTCACCACAGAACAAAAATAAAACACGTTCCTCCCTATTTAAAAGTTATGCAGCAAATGGGTTTATCAATGTTTAGCTAAGTGCAGAGTAAAAAGGTTTTCAGTTGGCTTTCTAGTTATGCCTTGGGTCAAGTGACATTTTAGACAACAGCCACAGTTCACTCTGGTGCTACGAGAAGGGTAATATGTACTCGTTCTTTTTGTGGCCAAAGCTCCAGTGTTGCCTTGTACGGACTTCAGTATCGAGTTTTTGCTCAAAGGTTGCCGGAGTCCTTCCTCATCCTGCTCGTCTTTCGTCCTCTTTGAGATATACTCCCGCCTCTTGGGCAGCCATGTTTAATTGATAATGCAATGATGAAAGTTGCAAGAGGAAGGATGCTGGTTCCATGTTTTCATCCCATCTGCTGAAGATAGAACTCTTTCTTTAGCATTTGAGTGTACTTCATGTTAACGTTATCTTATTGTGCCACACTCTGTAATAACATATTTTGTCCAATAGACTTTAGTAGATAGCTACTGAATGGAAAAAAAATACTTTTCATAATGCTATGCTTGTCAGATAGAGTAGTGCACATACTTTAAGTGTACTTAGCCTACTGCTACACACACAAGTTTGCAGCTGCTGTCACAACTGAGACACAAGTACACTGTAACACACTTGTATGCACAACACTCACGAGCTGCACAAGTACTCGACAACATACTAAGAGTATTGTTTATATATATATATATATATATATATATATATATATATATACATATATATATATATATATATATATATATATATATCACAGTCAGTGCAATTGCACACTGCTCGCACATTCTCGGCGCACAAGAAAATCTAGCCAGCGCACAAAAATGAGGGCTCAAAATTACTTATTAAGAAGCGACTTAAGTCAAAGTTACAGTGCATGAAGGTAAAAATACACGGGTCCCCCTGACGTTGTGTCCTAAATGCGGTATTTTGAAGTCGAACAAAGTTGAGTAAAGTTAGTAGAGTATGTCAAGAACTGGCTTCTTCGGCTCGGCTCACTAAAAGGAACAGGCTCTTTCGGGTCCTAAACGGCTCTTCAGGTTGTTTTTGATTCTTTAATCCCAACATGACCAAATATTAAGTAAAATTATCCACAAAATGACTTAAAGGAAGGGGGGAAAGGAAACAAAAAATTAAAAAATACCAAAATGGAAAAGCTGAGAAAAAAAGAAACAAAAGGAAGAGAAAAAAAGAAGGACAATTTTAGAAAAAAGCCAGAAAAAAAGAAAAGAAAGAAATGTAGGAAAAAATAGAGAACAAAATGAAAAAAGTAACAGCTCGGAAAAAATAAACACAATGAGATTTTTTTAAAGGAATTTTTTAAAAAAGTAGAAAAAAACAGAAAAAAGGATGAAAAGTTTGTGTGTCATTCAAATAATTTCCAATTCTCATTTCGATAAATAGATATTGGGCGGAGCCGTGTAAATAAAAACTGAATCTTGTTGCCAACATTGCCAACCGACTAAATAAGTTGTTAATAATAACAAAATATGCAACCAAATATATCAGGAAATAAAAAGAAATGGATATGTTGTGAAAGAATTGTAAGAACAAACGACGTATGTAGGCCGTACAACCTTTGCAATAGTACATGAGTCAATTCATTCAAAAGAGAAAAATAATTTAGCATTGCCAGAAACTCAGCAAAATGTAACTTGATGTCAAGTTTTGGACATGTTTGATAATTAATTATCTTGCCACACTTGGGATTATGGTTGCTCACTGTAGTTTCAAGCGTTGCTCACCGACTTTGTGTGAACGCTCAGACCCGTGAAAAATTAGAGGGAACATTGACCACAGCCATATCCCCCTAGTGGGAGGTGGCTAGAGTCATTTCTGACTCTTTTTGGGAGATTGATTCAGAGGAGGGGATTCCCAGCCCCCTCGCTCAACCCAACTGAGGTGTTGGGAGTCATTAGGTGACCAAACCCCCCAATTCCAACCCCTAATGCTGAACGCCAAGCAGGGAGGCAACGGGTACCAATGTTTAAGTCTTAGGTATGACTTGGCCGAGGCTTGAACCACAATCTCCCAGTCTCGGGGCGGGCGCCATACCCCCAAGGCCACCGAGCTGAAAATGGCAACAGTATTGTTTACTTCCAAAAATAAGCACAGAGTAGCACACGCTCATATAACAGTATTATCCATGAGTACATACACTGGTAAACAATAACATTGGTTAAAGTGACATTCATTACAGTAGATGTAGTCAGTAATAGTTAATGAAAAAGTTGTTTGCAGTAGTACACACTATTAACTGGAATAGTATGACTGTCTCACTGATAAAACGAAGTTCTATTCAATCCCTACCAAACGCCCAAGGAGGTGCTTTAAGCTTGGATTTTCACCTTCACGCCTTCGCAGTTCAAGAAATGCATACCAAAAATTAGTCACACCATCGCAAATGTATAATTAGGAATGTCTATGAATTGAATTCTTATCACAGGTGTGTCACCTTTTCGTCTTCTCGTCTGGCGGATGCATATCGCTATCTTCTGCTTGAAATAATTGGCGTTTTTGCCGTGCCTACTGCGATGAGACTTGTGACGGTTTTTGACTGAGTTGCGTGTTTTTTCACTCTCATGGAAGGCTGCATAGGGTTTGTTTAACTGACGCCGTGACGGCTTGCTTTCCGGCTTGCCTTCGCGCCCCTTGGGGTTGGCGGGTGTGGCCTTTAAACATGACTTGACTTTTGTCCGGCATAGCTTTCAGTTAGCATTGGCGCTACCGGGTCTGATTTTGGCTGGCCCCGCGCTGTCGAAGCAGCAAATACAGACACTGTTTGCTTTTGGGATCAGCTGCCCTTGATGGGGGCCTTGAGGAAGGGGCTCTCCCTGGGATATGGCCAGGTGTGTTGCCTCTGCAAGTTAAGTTGCCCAGGTCCGATGTTTTTTTTTCCTGCCATGCAGGTCGCCCCCGCTGGGTGGGTCACTGATTCCGGACGGGGCTAGGAGTCCTCGCTTCCCTGACCTTTCCCCGCAGTGTCGCCCTGCCGGGGGCTGTCTCCCGCGCCCACAGCAGGTGCGGCTCACGCCCTTTTTTGGACGTCTGCCCACCTTTTCCACGGACAGTCCTGTCTTACTGGCCCTGGTATTTGTCTTTCCGTGCTTGAAAGGACGAAATAGAACAAAAGTTACGAATGTAACTACAGTCCTATGAGGCCCGTGCGACCGCCAGAGCATCTTGTCACTTGGAATCCTCGTGTTCACACAAGAAGATTGAGATTGAGAATGGACTTTATAGACATTCCTAATGACAGAGGTGTGAGAGAGTGACTGATTTTTCGTATGCATTTCTCGAACTGCGCATTCGTGAAGGTGAAATTCTGTGCTTGAAGCAGTTGTATGGAACTCATAGAACCGTAGTCACGCTTGTATCTTTCATTTAACAATGACATACTTATGTGCACAGCAACACTAACATGTCTGTCTGTCTGTGGATAGTCAAAGTTTTGTTGTTGCTGCTGATTTACAAAACCGTCTATTTTCATCATGTTTGCCGTTTTAGCAGTGGAGGCCGGGGACGCAAAGCAACGAGTTTTGTTGAAAGTCTGTCCGTCTTTCCGTCTATCTGCCTGACTGTCAGAGGACAGTCATAGTTTTGTTGTTGCTGCTGATGCTGCAAAACTATAAATTGTCATCATGTCTCTCGTTGTGGCGGCAGTGGCCAGGGAAGCAAAGCAATAAAAAAGTGAGATGATAATAAGAAAAATAGTGAGCTGATGTCGAGCTGCTGTTACAACAAAGCTAGCAAACAAAAGGCATAAATAAGTCTTGGAGAATAAGACAATTCTGTGATTCCGTCTTGACAAGTAAATTTCCAGGAGTTGCTTTGAACTGTATTATGGAACCTTTTTAAAAACACCTTTTAGGAGACTTATTGAAAAACGTCAAAGAAACCCTGTGAAAAACAATGCTAAACACCATGACCTGCATGTTTTTTGACACACAACAGCAGACACTTAGTTTCTTGCTTCAGCTCTTAAGACTCCATTTTATTCTACACATTCCAAATGAATAAATCCTAAACATAAAAAGCACATAAAACAACACCATTTGAGTCACATTTTGTCTCATTTTGACAGAAAAACATTCGACTCACTAATTATCAAATACACACTCTGAAAGGCTTGCTGACAAGCAGTTCAGGGTGTCCCTTGACCCATGCCCACAGATACCTGCTGAGGATAAGTGGTGCAGATAATGGATGGATGGACACTCTGAAAGGCAATAAAAATACTTCCACTCACATTGACTCACAACACCATTCTTGATCACTAGATAACGTGACCCGCAGAATTTGACTGAGAAATGTGGCAAAGTACTCCTTTTTTGAGAATGAAAGCTCCTAAATTACTTCAACATTTTTTCAGGGCAAAGATAGTCGCAAAGCATTACTTTTGTCTAAATTGAACTCCTTAACTCACTTTGTTGTTGTTCCTAGAAACCAAAAATGACACCAGAAAAAAATAAAAGGTTATTTGGCACTGAAGCACCACGTTATGGTGGCAAAGCACTACTTTTTGTCAGAAAAGTTTCATCATCATAGATATATGGCACCAAGATACAAAAGACTTCAGGGTTCACAAATCCCTTCAACCGTTTATTCTTTTTTCTTCTATTATCTCTCTCTTTTCTTTCTTTATTGCATTTGTCCATTGTTTATTTTAGTTTTTTCCATTAATTTATCAAACACACTTTATATTGTTTACTGTTTTCTATTTGTTGCACTTCGAGTGTAGGATAAATCTGTTGCTGGATAGGTGCATTTATTACAAGGTCCTAGAATTCAACTACCTTTCTTTTCTTCTCTATTTTACTGACTCAAATACAGCTTCTAAAATGGTAAATTCAACTTACTTTTAAAGTAATTGAAAGAGTTAGTTTTCCTGGTAACTATTTACTTTAACTATAGAGTAATTCAGTTCCTAACTCAGTTACTTTTTTGGAAGAAGTAGTGAGTAGTGAGTAAATATAACTAATTACTTTTTTAAAGTAATGTGCCCAACACTGGTCTTGGGAAAGTAAAGCCTGGCGGCGCCAGGCCCTCTCCTGGCCGGGTTTTTTGGGTAGGGGTTTCCTCCACCTACATGAAACCGAAGGTACTGGTATCCATTGTTACCAGTAGCAGGAGAAGCTTCATGATCTGACTCAGATACAGCACCATCATCATCTGGTTATCATTGTTTTTTGGAGAAAAGCGCCTTGCCGCTCTTCAGGGATGTCCCGGACCTTGGCAATGACGGGCAGCGGGGTTTGTGTGACAATACTGATCCTAGATCCAAAATCATTAGAGGAAAATTTGTTGTTTTCCGATTTAAATTCACTATGTCATTCACCAAGACTATAATATTATTCCTTGTGGTATCATAAAACAAAGACAACCACAGGTTTTAAGTTACTACAACAAGACACTTTGATGAAATACGATTCGTAACGGTTCATGACTACTTGTTATGACTCACAAATACCTGAAGTGCGGAAATGTGTGTTTGGCTTTTACGACAACACGCATTGGTAAGACACCGTGACCATTGTTACATGTATTGTATACGTGTGGGTCGCAGCAGGATGAGGATTGGTCGCTGAGCTCGAGCAGCACGGCGTGGGTGGTATATTCAGCAGAAGGTGCTAATGTGAGACAAACGCTTGCATGTCGCCATGGCGACGAGGAAAAAAGAGGAGAGACTCACCCCAATGTCGTCATGGTGACGATGGTGTACCAGAAAGAGGCCGGGATGGATGTAAAGGTGGAGCCCTTGGTCCCCTTCTCGGCGTAGAACATGACGGTAGCGAAGATAATGATGGCCATGGTGAGCGAGAAGAGTAGGAAACCCAGCTCTGAGGCACAACTTTTGAGCGTATAGCCCAGAATCCTCAGACCCTGTGAGTGACGTGAAAACTTGAAGATCCGGAAGACTCGGAAGACCCTCAGCGTCACGAAGGCCCCGCTCACGTCCTCATTCTCTGGCATGACCAAGCCGATGTAGTAGGGCATGATGGCCACCACGTCGATGACTGACATGACCGAGCGCATGAACTTGCATCGGCTGGGAGCAGCAAACAGACGCATCAGGTACTCAAAGGTGAAGATGAGCACACACGCCGTGTCCATGCAGAAGAAAGCCAGCTGGTACTTCTCGCCGCATGGGAGGTCCCTAACGCTCCCTTTCGGGGGCCGGCACGGTACCGTCTCTACCACATTGGCGATGACCGACACGGCGATGAAGAAACCCGTCACGTAGTAGAAGACCAGCGCCATGGTGGATGTGTGCGGGTTCTCAAATGCTCGCCACAGGCGCTCTCTGGGGGTACTGTGTGGGGGCAACGGAGCATCCATTGCCTCGTTAGCTTCTGTGTCCTCGGCCAGGCGCTCCTGGTTCTCCTTTTTCCGGTCTCGATATTCCTAGGGACCAGAGGACGGAAAGTTATTGACAAATTGATGTCACTGCAAGAAAAGTGTAGAAGTGAAGCAATGAAGTGAATCTCCTCAACTTACTTCAAAATTAAACTTTGGCTCAGAGATGTCCCACGTAATAATTTTTTACTTTTGTATAAATGTAGCTTCTCGGCTCATTTAAGCATCGTCCCTTAGGCACCACAATTCTGAGAACATGCCTTAGCTTGCTTTTGACATCTTTTCACTTCAATAGTTTATAGGAACGGAGATCCCAGAAGACAGCAGTTAAGTTCAATGTCCTCAAGACGGCAGAGAATACCACTCTGCCCCCAGAATACCGCACACATGACAGGAAATGGTGGCAAAGCACTACTTTTGTTTAAATATTCCCGGGAATTCAAATTAAGTATGTTCAATTGTGATTTTTTTTCGGACCACTATGAGTACTCATATCTTCTCTACCCACTAATAATAATACCAAGGATCAACTACTTTGCAATATTGAGCAAAAAGTTTCATATTCATTCATTTATTTTCCAATTGCCTGTCCTCACCAGGGTCACGGGTTAGCTGAAGCCCATCACAGCAGACTTCACACAGTGGTTCTTTTTGAGCCAGCAAAGAGGCAACAGGTCTATCTCAAAAGAGGCCAAAAGAGTTCTCTGAAGCCAGCGAGCCAGGATCCAGCCAAACAAGCAGCACAAGACCATATCCTGGCCCGAAAGCAACTAAAATTGCTTTAACCAAGTCCAAGCCCAACAAGCAACCAGAGAATCTTGCTTAGACAGCATCCAAGCCTGATCGAGCCATGGGCCAAACCGGTGGGACCCGGCCAGCAACCTCAAAGAAAGCCTCCACCCACCTTGTTCTTGGTTTGATTGTATTCCATTCAAGTTTCTTCTGTCAATGATTACTAAAAGATAACTCCATATATCCAAGAGTGTGTGTGTGGCTAGATTAAAGTATATTCAACTCAAAGACGGTAAAATAAATTCACTTAAAGTTGTGTGTTGACACCTTTCAGAATAACTATAAAGGTTTTCCATCCGGTTTTCCTCAAATAATGATCTAAAAACACATGTAGTGCTCCCCAAAAAATTAAACTAGTTTTGAAAAGAATAAACTTGACTCTTTAATATCATTGGTTGATTATCCATCCATCCATTATCTGCGCCGCTTATCCTCAGTAGGGTCACGGGGGTGCTGGAGCCCATCCCAGCTATCTTTGGGCTGTGGGCAGAGGACACCCTTAACTGGTTGCCAGCCAATCCCAGGGCACACAAAGACAGACAACCATTCACTCGCTCATTCGCACCTAGGGAGGATTTAAACCGGCCAATTAACCTGACATGTATGTTTTTGGAATGTGGAAGGAAACCGGAGTGCCCAAAGAAAACCCACGCAGGCACGGGGAGAACATGCAAACTCCACACGGGGAGGCTGCAGTAGTTGGACTTGAACTCTGAACTTCTGCGTCGTGTCGCTGCGCGCTAACCACCTAGCCGCCGTGCCGCCCCACGATTACTATTTGTTTAATTAATTTATTGACCACCCAAATATCACTACGGTGTATAAAAGTAATATTTTGTTAAGATCACGCAATAGAGTGAATTAAAGAATCTTGACAGACTTGTGTCAGCCAGATATGACTTTAATTCTTCGTTAAATGCTACAAGAGCCATGGATGATACGAGTTTCAATCAACCATAATACATCGAAGCATGGCCAAGTATCGGCCTGATATGGAATCTGTTCTTGTAAATCAAATAGGTACGCAGTTTGCTTACCTCCATGCAGCAGTCGCCGATAATTTCGGGCACAATTCCATAAAAGGCCAACTCCTCGTCAAAGGCCTGGATGCATTCATGTCGCGGGTAGTGCAGCTTTCCGGTGCGGTAAAAATTGAGGATGTGGCGGAACATTTCGGGGTCCCTGTCAAAGAAGTACTCCTGAGTATCGTCGTTGTAGAAGAACTCCTTTTCTGAGGAGCCTAGCAGCGTGTCGGGGTAACGGTCCAGCGTATTCTTCCATGTCTAAATAGAGAAACACAGTGAGTATATTTTATGAGTTTTGAAGATGAGGATATTGTCATATATATATATATATATATATATATATATATATATATATATATATATATATATATATATATATATATATCCAGTATATATATTTTCATTTATTTATCCAGCTGGCTAGCAGGCTAAGTTGCTATCTCCATGTTTATAGAATAGAATAGAATAGAATAGAATAGAATAGACTTTATTGTCATTGTAAACAACAGAGTGTACAATGTTTTCAATGAGATTATTACATGTGTATACTGTAGGGACATGCTTAAAGACTTAAAAGAAGAAAATGAGATAAAAAGGATTTAAAGAGAAATAGGCAAAAATATTTACAAAGTATTGCTATGAAAAAGTGACATGTGGTATAAATCCACACATTCAACCATTCATTATTTGCACCGCTTATCCTCAGTACGGTCGCAGGGGTGCCCATCCCTGCTGTCCTCGGGCAGTGGGCAGGGGACAACAGTCAGTCGTGGGGCACATAGAGACACACAATTCACTCGCTCATTCACACCTAGGGACAATTTGAACCGCCCAATTAACCTGATATGCATGTTTTTGGAATGTGGGAGGAAACCGGAGTGCCCTGAGTAAACCCACGCAAGCACGGGGAGAACATGCAAACTCCACACAGGAAGGTTCGAGCTCATGACCTCAGAACTGTGTCGCAGACGCGCTAACCACTCATTCGTCGTGCTGCTAAATCCAATTGTATTTATATATTTCTTTATTTCTTTGTGTGTGTATTTGTTGATTTGTATATACATTCATTCTTTCATTCATTTATTTTTCATTTTTAGGATGGACAATAAAGAACTTAAATAAATAGGTCTGTACTTAAACTTTTTTTAATCAATATTGAATCAATTTGCCTTGATTTTCTCTCATTACTCATTCATAGTCCTATCTATCACTTATCTAAATATCTATGTTCCTTTACATTCTGAGAAAATTTCATTTATTTGGCCTGTTTTGAAATGTGGTCTTTCTGCATGAATATTTGTTCATAATCAATCGCTTATGATTAACTTAACGTTAAATGGAAGTTGCCAATATTTGTCTCTGATTAACCCTAAACAAATGTTTTTGAAACGTGCGGTTAAAAAAGGAAAATCTCACCCCATTTTAGGTGTATTTTTTTCTCATTTTAAGGTATTTTACCTTGTTTTTCTCTTAGAATGAGAAAATGTACACATAAATATGTAAACTTGTCACATTTAGCAAATGGAAGGTTATTGTAATTTTTCTTTTCATTGTGTTTTAATTTTGGTGGGAAATACTTGAACTGAGAAAAATCTGCCATCTACTATCTAAGACAGGGGTTTCAAACCCCTGGCCCGAGGGCAGTGTGAGGCCTGTGACTTTACACAAAAGTTAAACGTACTGTAAGTGCTACGAGAATAATCATAGTTATTAATGATTGGTTTTCAGATTCTTAATGTTTTTTTATATTAATATCTTATTTCTTATAAAATAATTAAAATATATTTGAGAAGACTGGACTCCTTTTATCACCTCAGCCAGACCCGAGTTCAAAAGGCCCCTGAGTAAACTGAGTTTGTCATGATTGCCGAAGTGAAGACACCTGTGGCAATCGTTTGGCGCGCCGGAGCGCGCTCTCTGATTTGCTGACGTTCACTTCTTAAGCGGTCAGCGTCCAGACAAGGACGTCCGATCGTACTCCCGTGTTCCTGTGTGTTTCGCCAGATTAGCAAGTACCAAGGACTACTCTCCTGTTTTGATTCCTGCCTTCGGTTCCGACCTGTTTCTGCCCCGCGTTTACAAGCTACTCTCCTGCCCTGGCCATCGACCTGCCCGCTAAGACGTATTGATTCAGCCTACCTGTCACGGGACTGCCGTCCGTCCAATTGCTGTGAACCTTCAGCTCCCGCTAAGAGAAGTGCCACTTTCGCGTCACGAGCGACCTGCTCCCCACAATCAACGATCACTGGATCATGGGTGCCAGCTTACATCTCTTTTCAAATAAAACTAAGAAACTAACGCAATTGGGTTCCCGTCTCCGTTCCTGGTTCCTGACAGAGTTTGGAAACCTGATCTAAGATAATTATCTACCACCTGCTACCAAATATAATTTTGCTCATGTTTTTTCTCATTTTATTAGACAAACAATATATCTTCAATATACACTAAAATGAAGAGAAAAATCTACCAATTAAATAACAATGATTCCCCCCACCTGCAGTTTAGGGTTAAAGAAGCTGGGCGTAATTTGAGCTATTTACTTGCATCCGCCATCCCTGATTTGTGTCATGTTGCGCGTACGAGTACGTACATTTCTTGAACACGCTCGAATGAAGTCAAGTCATGTTAATTTGTATAGCCCTTAATCACAAGGAGTCTCAAAGGGCTGCACAAACCAAAGATTATTGCAAACCACTGACTATTATTACACCATCCCCTGATCTAAAACCTAAATGAGGCAAAACTCAAAAACCTCAACATGAGGAAAATAAAGAAACTGTGAGAAGGCACTGGACATGAGGAAATCCCCCAAATAAAAACAAAAAAAACGTGGGGAAACCTATTGTGTCAATCACCACAACTCCCCCCATTTGTGTTCTGCACCAAACAGCTTTGCTAAAAGTAGGATAAAAGCAATTAGGCACGGTGGAAAAAACGCATAAGGCCTCTTTGAACTCAGGGTTTGTTCAAATATACTTAATAGAGAAAATATTTAACTTGTTTTTAAGGACACCAGAAACAATACAACCACACCTTTAAAAGAAAGCTTTTGGATTTCGAGGCAGGTTTATTATTTGAACATTTGCGGTCATATTTTTGGCTAGATATCACTTCGCTAGACACTAACCTGAAAGCGGACGCCGCTGACATTGACATAGAGGATTTCGTCTGATCTGGATGAGTTGTCTATGGGAGGTTTGGGCATGGTCTTTTTGGCCAGCGGTAGCCAGCCCACAGCCGCCGCCCGCGCAAACGGCAGCCATGTTGCCACGCCGGCCGCCATCTTGCATCAAACCCACACAGTCTATGAGGGGGTACGTCACTGACCCTGCCCTGACTTCCTGTTGAGGCGGTGGCTTGACATGTTGAAGAGGGGGAGGGGCAGAGGGAGGGAAGGGGACCAATCACTGCTGGGTTTCATGTCATGAAAACATTTGCAGGAAGCATAGTCAACACTCAGTGTGAAGAAGAACAACAACTTAAAAGTTGTTGTTTGGAGCCAAACGAATTTTAGTGTGTGCGCGCTCGTGCTTGATGCCACGCTGCAGTCTTATTAAATTGTGATGATGGTGGTGAACTTGCAAGCTCAACACAATCCCCTCCTGCTACTCCTCTAAGTGTTTCTCGGCTTCATCTGCAGATCCTCGTCGCCACCACCCTCTTTCTCGCTTGTCCTAACTTCCTGTTGCTGCTCACCGCTCGCATTGGCTGAGAGGCTCCCCGTCCATGTTTGGATGTTCTGTCAGATGGAGGGGAAAAAAAGGACATAGTGAGAAGGAGCAGAGACATGGAAAAAAAGGATCGAGGCCTCAGCAGAAAAGCTCTCAAAAAATCTACAGTAATCTGATTACAGTGAGTGTGTGTGTGCGTGCGTGCACATGCACGTGAGAGCAGCTAGTCAGAAGAGTCGAGTCAAGCTGAAAGTTTGATTCATAATTTATGAACACACTTTTGACTTGTGCTCTGTGTTGGGGAGGGAGACTTGAAACTCTAACCTCAGCCAAACAGGAGCATGAAGACATAAACGACATAAACGACTATAACGGATATACTGAAATCTGGCAAAGACTGAAGCTTGATGACAAAAACATGCAGAAGACTGTCACACTCGGAATATTGTAGAAGACCAAGTGTGATGCCAAAAACATACAGAGAAAAGTGAAACATGCAATAAAAACAACAGTGAACGCTGAATCTAGGAAAAGAATGACGCATGAAGCTAGAAGCAGGTGGAAGAGATAAACATGCACAGGATCATAAAGACATTTTCATGAATAAAACAGAAGAATGTCAACATGAGCATGTATAAAGCAGATGCAGAACAAAGTTGATGCAAGAAAACATGCTCTTTAGAAAAAGGGGACTGTAGAACAAGAAACATGTGTAGGGTCAACTTGTAAGGACACAAAATTACTCAGACATCACTCATAAAAGTACCATTTTTTTAACAGACATACGTCCATATTTGCCCAAGAAGATACGCAATAGCGCGGCTACATACTAATACTCATATGGAAATAACACACAACAAAGTAAAGATATTACCATAAAAACAATAAACTCTTTAAACACATTCATACAAACTGACTTGCATGGAATAGAACCGTTTCCTATTGGCTCACACAAGCTGATCCTTAAACAAATGTTGAATAATTTGTGCAAGCCCCTCATGACCCATCAAAAATGATGATTGATTACTACTGACTTATATTGACTCACAGTGAATTGTAAAGACTCAGCACCACTAAAAAGGATCCAACCTTGCACTCGCTATTACATCATCGGAGGCGAAAAATAATCTATTGTTTCACTTACAGATAGTTGTTACCTTTGTCAGTAGTTTTAGTCTTATTTTAGCATTATTTTTTTGTAAGTTAATTTTTATTGTGCTTTTCAAACAACATTGCAGTGTTGGGGAATATCTTCCATATTCAAGTCATTCTTCAAAGTCCAGTCTTCATTGTTAGTAATTGGTGTCTGTCATGATTACCGATTTGAATCACCTGTGCCCGCTCATTTGGCGCCAGTCGCTGCGGGCTATCTGATTGGCTCTCTGTCCCTTTTTAAGCCCGGTCCTGTCACTCTCCTTTTGTCAGTCCGTCTGCGAACCTATGTTGATACAAGGCAAGCCTTTTTGACCCTGACTCCCGTCTGTCCCATTTTTGCACCCGTTTTTCTACCTGCCCGTTCCTGATCTCCCCGTTTGTCTCCGACTATGACCTGTTTTGATCCCGACCAAGTCTGCTCTCCCGTCCCGGCGTACGACCCCTTTTTGTTCCCGACTACGTCTGCTCTGTTGTCCCAGCTTATGAACCGTTTCTGACCCCAACCACGTTTTTGCTCTCCTGTCCTGTTTTTCCATCCCTGACACCGCCATTGCCCGCTACGGAAGATCCACTTACGTATTCGGATCACAATCCGATTGCAAGAGCCCTTCCTCTTTCTTTCAATAAAACTTGTGGTAAACGTTATGCAATTGGGTCCTAATTCCGTTCTGGTCGTGACAGTGTCCTTATTTTCCCTATAATCTATCCATTTTTCCCATTTGTCCATGAATTGGGTCTCCTGTATTCTTAATACAAAATTACAAATATTTCCTCCACAGTGCACATCCACTGCTCCACAGTGGAAATTTTGTTTCTACTATAATCTTGTCATTACTTTTTTGCTAGCTGTCAGTATTTCTTTTACCAGGTACTCATCCTTTCTCTGTAAATCTATTGTGTTAGATGGCCCAAAAAGGCACCTTGAATGTTTTAGATGACATCCCAATATTTTCTTTAAAACAAACTACATTTCTGTAAATCTACATTTGTAATCTTGTATTGCTTAGGCAAAGCCAAAATAAATGCATGTAGTCAATGTTTACCTCTCCACATGTGCTCCAGCATGGTGGTTAAACATTGGAAAAACATCTAGTTTGGGAGGTGATGAAAAATCTGACGGCTTTGTTCCAGTTGAAGTCCCTCATAATCCGGGAGCTAGTGGATGTGCACTGTGTTTTCCAACTATTCCACCACTCGTCTTCCGTTATTTTTGCATCCATCTTTTTTCCCATCCATCCATCCATTATCAGCACTGCTTATCCTCAGTAGGGTCGCGGGGGAGCTGGAGCCCATCTCTGCTATCTCCGGGCAGTGGGCAGGGGACACCCTGAACTGGTTGCCAGCCAGTTGCAGGGCATATAGGGACAGACAATTTGCTTGCTCATTCACACCTAGGGACAATTTGGACCGGCCGATCAATCTGACATGCATGTTTTTGGAATGTGGGAGGAAACCGGAGTCGCCGGAGGAAACCCACGCAAGCACAGGGAGAACATGCAAACTCCACACAGGAAGGTTCGATCCCATGACCTCAGAACTGTGCTGCGGACTTAGCTGCCCTAAATTCCCTAGATTCTGACCAAAAAGCTATCTGCAGACTTTGTTTTTTATGAACTCAGTAAAACAAGTCAGAAACACACAGGACTTGATATTGACTCACCATTTGTCAATAGGAGGGTGTTACAACTGAATGATCTTTAAAAAAAAGTAATTTTCAGCCTTGTGGGAACTATGGAGGCAAGTGTGTGTGAGTGTTCATGAAATATTCATATTAATAATGTGTGGGTATGCATGTGTGTGCACGTACAAAGAACCATAAATGTAGATACACCAAAGTTCATGACTAATTCATACCACTTGGATTATGTCATACAGGAAGGTGTTCTATTCAGTTTAATTTGTTTCCACGATACCGTCCACCATCCTCCTGCTCAACTTCTATTCTATCCCATCCCCTTCTATTCTGGGAAGCAGTGAATGTGGAGCACATCTCATCCTACTTACCTTTGCTGCTTCGGACACCAGGAAGAGGAGGAGGAGTACGATGAAGATGAGGAGGAGGAAAATGAAGCAGAAGTTTCCGGGTGAAAAGAGTTATGACGAAAATATGATGAAAGATGATTCTTCTTTTACATTCTCCGATTGTCGTGCTTTGCCGCCGCCGCAACAAGCACATCTGCTGTCATTCTCTCTCTCTCGGACTCAGTTCAACACACACACACACACCACATACTTACAATGTGGCTCCACCTCCACTGTCTCGCTCAACCCTTTTCTTCTCTGTCGCTCTCTTTCTAGAAATGATCATTTCTCACTTTCACTTCTCAGCGTGCATGCACTAAGGGTGAGCGATACTGGAAATTTTGGTATCGATCTGATCTAAGTAAACACAGGGTAATATCGATGAAACCGATCCCATACTGATACCATTCGCTTAGAAATTTCATTAGAATGAATAATTGAACCCTTACCCACTTGAGTTAGATTATATTTCCAATTTACACAGCACAAAGATCTAAGGACTCTAAAAACTGCATTACAAACTTTATAAGTTTACAAAAAATTTTGCATCACAACTGTTTGGGAACAAAAAAGAAAGAGTCTGTCACGGTTGCCATGGCGCCCATTTGGCCCCGCCCATCTGGCACCAGCTGCTCATTGACAGATTGGCTTTCTGTCTATTTAAGCTCAGTGCCCTCATTTTTCCATTGTCAGCCCATCAACGAACCTCTGCCTGTCACGAGACCGGACCAGAACGGAGGCAGGAGGCAGGAAGGATGAACTCATTCGTGCTAACGATCAGTACTTTTATTAAGCAAAATAAAAGTCGTCCAACACTCAGGGGCAAAACAAACAAAAACAGGCTTTACAGGCAAACAGGAACTCAGACTAAGAATACTCACAAAACAGGTTTTAACTCAAAACGTGCAAACACAGGTTTCATCAAGACAGACAGAACAGAATAATGCAGAACAGAAAACGCAATGAACCAGCACCCGCAATACCCACAACTCACCCTTAAGAAGCACACACGCAAATTAGCCGATCTACTACAGCCAGTGCCCAGGGGGCCGGGCCAGCCAGTCGCCACGACGACCATGCTGGACACGACAGAGCCCCCCCTTTAAGGGACAGCTCCTGAGGTCCCAAAAAGAAAATAATTACCTCGCACCCCGGAAAGGGTCGACGCTCTCGATTGGGGCAACCCCGCCCCCTCCTCCGAACACGCAGGAACGGGGAGAGGCAGGCGCCATCGGCGTCAGACGATCGGACTCAGCGCTCGGCAGGGGGGGTCGGACAGGCGATCGGCAGCGGAGTCAGAATGGGTCGCCGCTCTCGATTGGGGCAACCCCGCTCCCTCCTCCGAACACGCAGGAACCGGGAGAGGCAGGCGCCATCGGCGTTGGACGATCGTACTCGGCGCTTGGCAGGGGGGGTCCGACGGGCATCAGCAGGGGAGTCCGACGGACGATCAGCAGGGGAGTCCGGCGGGCGATCAGCAGGGGAGTCCGGCGAGCAATCAGCAGGGAAGTCCAGCGGGCAATCAGCAGGGGAGTCAGACAGGTAAGCAAGAGTCAGACAGGTAAACAGGAGTCAGACAGGAAGCAAGGGAATCAAAGAGACGAACAGGACAAGATATTCAGACAGGCAAACAGGACAGGCTAATCAGACAGGAAAACAGGACAGGCGAATCAGACAGGCAAACAGGACAGGCGAATCAGACAGGGAAACAGGACAGGCGAATCAGACAGGCAAACAGGACAGGCGAATCAGACAGGCAAACAGGACAGGCGAATCAGACAGGCAAATAGGACAGGCGAATCAGGACAGGCGAATCAGGACAGGCGAGCAGGACATGCGAACAAGACAGGCAAACAAGACAGGCGAACAAGACAGGCGAATCAGACAGCCGAACAAGACAGGCGAATCAGACAGGCAAACAGGACAGGCGAATCAGACAGGCAAACAAGACAGGCGAATCAGATAGGCAAACAGGACAGGCGAATCAGACAGGCAAACAGGACAGGCGAATCAGACAGGCAAGCAAGGGAGTCGGACTGGCAAGCAAGGGAGTCGGACTGGCAAGCAAGGGAGTCGGACTGGCAAGCAAGGGAGTCGGACTGGCAGGCAAGGGAGTCGGACTGGCAGGCAAAGGAGTCAGACTGGCAGGCAGGGGAGTCGGACTGGCAGGCCGGGGAGTCGGACTGGCAGGCAGGGGAGTCGGACTGGCAGGCAGGAGAGTCGGACTGGCAGGCAGGGGAGTCGGACTGGCAGGCACGGGAGTCGGACTGGCAGGCACGGGAGTAGGACTGGCAGGCACGGGAGTCAGACTGGCAGGCACGGGAGTCGGACAGGCAGGCACGGGAGTCGGACAGGCAGGCACGGGAGTCGGATGGGATCGTCCGCTGAGTTCAAATCTTGGCTGGTTCATTCTGTCACGAGACCGGACCAGAACGAAGGCAGGAGGCAGGAAGAATGAACTCATTCGGCGACCATGCTGGACACGACACTGCCCCGCAAGACGTGGGTTTTGACTTGGCCCTGTTTCCTGTTGGTATTTCCTGTTCGGAATTGTTCCCTTTTATTTTTGTCCTGTTTAATACCAGTTTCCAGTTTTGTTTCCGTCTATTTTTGTCCTGTTTAGCATTCTCTCCAGTTTTCGTTCCCGTCTAGTTTGTCATGTTTTATTTCGATATCCTGTTTCATTATCTATCCTGTCCGTCCGTCCTTCCGGTATCGACCCCATCTGTCCGATATCTACTCGGGCAATTGGTATCTATCTCGTCGGCCTCTGGCTTGCTATCATTTCACGCCAGACTGCTGCCTAACGTGCATGACTCCCCATTTCCCGTAAAATAAAAGGCTTGTGTGAGAACGTCACGCTTTGGGTCCTGATCCTGTTCTGGTTTTTGACAGAGTCAAGACTCAAGAGAGTCAATCCAAAATTGCGGCAATGTAATGAAAATACAAATGATTCATAACAATGTCGACAATGCAACTAAAGTAAGCCATGGCAAAATATTTTAAAATTGAGTCAGTGGTGCAGAGCAAGTATCAATTGTCTCTCACCGGCTCTGTTGCTACAGTGTCAACAGATTTACAGGTTTTTGTTCAGGAACAGTAACACGTTTACATTTTTGTTGCAGCGCTTTGCTCTCTGCAGTGTGAGCTTTTTTCCAGGTGTCTATGGAAGTTTTTGGTGTTGCCACGGTACAGACTATTTTAACACAAAAACGACACCTGGCATTGTACGTTTTTGTAGCGAGGGGAAAAAAGTTCCACACTGCTCTGCACTTCCTATTTGTTTCTATCATTTTTAGTTTCTGGTAGTGTTGGTCGCATAGATTCTGTTCTGCCTGGCAAGCAGGCAGGGAGAGGTGCTAAAAGTGTGCCTGTCAGTCACACTCAGACATACATTTAAAGAGTGTACGAGAGAAAGAAAGGCTAAGCTCATTACATCGAGTAGCGGTGCTTTAACGAAACTGGTGGAGGAGTGAAGTATTGATCCAAGGACAATAGTATTGATCCAAACCAAGTACTTGCGTAGTATCAGTAATATTGATACTTGGATCGATCCGCCCTGAGGAAACCCACGCAAGCACGGGGAGAACAATCAAACTCCGCACAGAAGGATTCTATCCCATTACCTCAGAACTGTGTCGCGGACGCGATAACCACTCATTCACCGTGCAGCAAACCAAATACAATGATTTTCAAATCATTTGCAAATCAACCTGCAGCATATTAAACGGAATTCACTATCAATACAAAATGGTAAACCTTCTTACCAAATTAATTTATCTTAACTAGTTGTAGCATTCACAAAAGAATTTGGGCTACAGGCCTGGATTGCAGCCAGTGGCCTCACTTTTTTCTCACGACTTTTCTTTTTTTTCTATTTACATTGTATTTGTGTGTCTATAGCAGTGTTTTTCAACCCTTTTTGAACTACAATTGTATTCATAAAAAAGCACACCGTCCGTCGAAAGTGTTTGAAAATGAAGCTTTTGTCAAATATTTCACTGTACCACTTCATAAGTAGGTAATTAGTATATAAAAAGAAGAAAATAATCTATCTATCTATCTATCTATCTATCTATCTATCTACTTTGGTCATATCCCTCAAGAGGGGAGACCGACAGCAAGAAAAACACATACAAAAACAAAGAAAAGTTAAAAAAAAAAAATGGGAAAAATAGCAAAAAACACACCCAAATTTTTTTGGAACATGGCCAACTGAAATGCCCAAACACCCAAACAAGTTAAGCACCTCGGCACCCAAGTTGGTAATGCTTTCGTTCCTCCAGATGAAATGGGACAGTTTTCACTGGTTAACCCCTGCCGTATCATACAGATGCCCTGCCCATCCCTTAGAACACGTCTAAACATCCCAGTATCCTTTTACAACACCTCTCCACTCATTCCTATCACCAAAAACTTTGTTGTTAAGAAAATAGTACTTAAAATAAAAAAGAATAATGTGCTTTATTTATGTTTATTTATTTTTTACAGTGCAATCTTGAACCTCTTTGTTTAACAAATTAAGTTATTAAATTTACTGTGCTACCTCATGAGCAGACATATAATATTTAAAAAGTATATAAAAATCTACTGCCGCCTACTGATGTGGATGACTATTATAGTTCCTTGTCTGAAGATAGCAAAAATCCTGAATAATGGCCTAAATTTTTGGAAAAGTAAAACACACACTAGTGTGCTCAGCACACAGGTTGAAAAACGCTGGTCAAAAGCAATGTTTTTTTTGAGTCAAAGCACACTTTTTGGTTTAAAAATCCTGAGGCACATTATCTGTCGAAAAACAAATTACCGGTAATTGCAGGGTCCAATTTCATTTTTTTTAAAGATTGAAATATCATGATGCCTAAATTGACACTTTAAAAGGTGTTCTTATCATTCGTGGTCATTGTGGCTCACCATGTAAAACAGGTTATTGAGCTTGGTGAATAATTTTGCTGCCATTTTGGATTTTACAATATTTGTTACTATTTTTTGAAGGGTTAAGCAAAAATGTTATCTATTTTTTCCTAGATAGATGACAAAATAATGAAATGTTAGAACCCGCACAGAGGGAGGACCCAGACACGTGATGTTTTCACACAAGTTTTACTTTACTGGAATGGGACAGTCATGCGAGTCAACACAAACGCCAGGGATGCGGCGATCGCTGGGCAGAAGAAGTGAGACAGAGAAGTCAGAGGCAGATGAGATAGAGGCCGGATAGAACAGATGGGATCGATACTGGATACCGGGGACTGGAGCAAGATACCGGAAAGGACAAGACCGAGAGGATCGATACCGGATACTCGGGACTGGAGCAAGATACCGGACAGGACGTGACAGACTGGATCGTTACCGGATACTGGGGCAAGATAACGGACAGGATGAGACAAACGGGATCGAACCCGGATACTGAAGACTGGAGCAGGGCCAAGTGAGGGCAATGGGCAACCGTGACATGTAAAATAAATGGGAACAAACCATTATTGGTGAAATAAAAATGTTCTACTGCCAAAAGGAACGTAAAAATGAACATCAAAATGTGTTCCTTTACGTATTTCATCACCTTTTGCAGGGCAATCTTCAACCGCTTCATAAGACAAAATAAGTTGTACTATTTTGGGTGCCAGTACATGCAGTAGTGATGGGAATTCCAGCTCGTTTTATAGAAGCTTTTTTCGGCTCTGGTCCCAAAGTTCTCTTCAGATAGTTTTTGTTGCTTTAATCTATGTCATTTTTGAACCAGTGTCACTCAAACAGCTCAAGTCACGTCACACGAAAGGAAATTTTCCTATTTTATGTACAATCATTGATGATTCTATTTCATACAGCATATTACACATAAAACGAAGATGTGATATGAGCTTATGGTATTTTTATTTATTTATTCAAATTGTTCATTTTACATAGAAAAGGTAAAAATACAATTATAACTTGTACTTTCAAATGTGTTTTCTTGATTATTCTATATTTAATTTTTTTGATAAACTTTCTGCCTTGACAATTAAAATGTAAAAAATATAATGTATTATGAAATAATATATAAATCAAAATAAGTGTAAAAGAGCCTTTAATATGTCACAAAAACAGAGGGACGTCATGTTACGTCATCGCCACAGACAGTTTTTCAACTAAAACATGAATGCAATGCGTACTGTACGATGTGATACTCAAAATTTTGGAACAAAAGAGGTTTTCCTCATTGATTTAGGGTTTCCACAGCTCAGTGGTTAGCAGATTTGCATTACACGCAAAAAGTCCACAGCCTGAAACCGGGTGGAAACATATGTTGGCCTGAAGAGGGATGGGCGCCACCAGGGATCCAAACAGCTGTCATGATTGCCAGAATGAAGACACCTGTGGCAATCGTTTGGCGCGCAGGAGTGCGCTCTCTGATTGGCTGGCACTCTCCTCTTAAGCTGTCAGCGGCCAGAGGAGGGTGTCAGACCGTACTTGTGTCTCTCTGTGTGTTTCGCCAGATTACCAGTACCAAAGACTTCTGCTTGATTCCTGCCTGCCTTCGGTTTTGATCTGTTTCTGCCCCACGTTTATGACCTGCTCTCCTGCCCTGGCAATCGACCTGCCCGCTAAGCTGTACCGATTCTGCCTACCTGTCACGGAACTGCCATTCCGTCCGCAGCGGCTGATGACCGACAAACGCTGCCGTCCAAAGCAAGCTCTGACAACTCATTCCAAAGATTCCTTTAAAACAAACGCAATTGGGTCCGAGATTCCGTCCTGGTTTATGACACCAGCCAACCAACCAAGCAACCAACCATCACTACTGTCACATACGTACCATAAAGGGCCACTGCCCGTCACTATCAATGTCTGGCTCATCTCTCTGAAAAACGTGATGACACCCCCTAAAAAAAATAAAAATAAAACGGTGACCAGATGATGAAGGTTCTGTATCTGAGTCAGATCAATAGGCCTCTCCTGCTACTGGTAACCATGTAAACCAGTACCATCTGTTTCATGTTGGGGAGAAAACCCCTACCAAAAAAAACGGTCTGGAGAGGGATGGGCGCTGACAGGCTGTACTTGCCCAAGACAAACCACAGGAAATGGCGCCCCGACTACCCGGTGGTTAAGTAATCCATGAACCATGAACTGTGAACTACCTCAGGCGCAGATAATGGGTATATAAAAAGAAAAAAAGTAATCTGCTGCCACCTACAGATATGGATGAATGTTATAATTACTTGGCTAGTCACTGGAAGAAAGCAAAGATACTAACCAATGGCATGCTTTTTTTCACAGATAAAATTGGCAAATTTCCTGCGGTACAGGAGACAATAGGGCTGCCCAATTTTCGGAAAACACCTAATTTTGATTTTTCAGACCAGTATTGCAATTTCGATGCGATTTTCGATATTAAATGAAACATGCATTTTCAGTACATTTTTTTGTGAGTACTTAATCATAGTAAGCAGTGTTTCCCATGGAATTTTGTGAGACCCGGTGCGTGGACAGTCTAGGACAGGGGTCTCTAACGTGAGAAATTGCGACCCGCTGCTTTACCCTCCCACCGTAATATGAAAGTTTAAAGTATAAAATTGCATTATTTAGTGCCTCTAGTGGTAGAAAAAAAAATTGACTAAAAAGAGCAATACTTGTTTCAAAAATAATCCAAAATACACAAAATATGATATAAAAATTCATTTTTTAAATCACTCGTTGCTCGAGAAATTTGGATTTATTTTACTAATTGTCAGCCATCTTGTTACTAAGGGTAACTAAAAACTTCAAAAAGTGGGAGGTAAAATTAAGCATTTTGGACACTTTGAATCTCCATAGTTTGTATTCTTATTTGCAGTATTTATTGGGTGCACTACACAATACAGCAACATCTAGTGGTCAAAAAATACACATCGTCCCTTCAATGTATGTAAAGCCCAAGCAAATTATGGATTCATTTATACTTTTACATTCAATTATTTATAGTGTCCCCTTAATTCTTAATGTTTTTTAGATCTTATTTTGTGTAGCAAGTTAAAAAAATATATTTATGAACAGTGAAATGTTTTCAATCAGAAGTTTGATTGTGGAAAACCTGATTTGGCCTAGTTTCACCTGGATCTTAGCTCCAGAGCAGCGCTACAAATTAAATGGATGGAACTGTTTCAAGGCTGCGATGTGCACATTTTTGTTTTGTCCTTTTTTTATATTCAATCTAGTGTTTTTCATCATATTTCTGCTTATCCTGTTTTTTATTAAGAAAAAAAGAGTTTAAAAATGCTATAATTTGGTTTCTCCCATGGGTAAAAGTTTACTGTAGATTGAAAGATAACACGAAGGGGATTGCATTACTCGACCAATCCCCCCCACTCCTCTCCAGTAGGAGCGCAGTGGCGAGACAAACCAATCTTTATCATCCAATCAACTACATATACAAAAACATTTTAATGAAACAATAAACAAATAACCCAAATTGCGAGTTAGAAGACGAAAAAAGCCGGCAAGCGAAAACCCGTTCTAGCTGGCCAAACACTCAATCAAACGACAAACTATAGATCCTTGAAAAAAAACACAGTGTCTTGCGATGACACATCGCGAAATCAATTAAATTTTGGTTAATCGTGCAGCCCCAGTAGCCAAGGTCTCACACCACACTAGAGTGTACTAGCACACTAGTTGAAAACCACTGGTCTATGACAAAACAAAATATATCGTACATGAAATCCAACCTTTGAGCAAAAAATTGTACACGCACACTCAATAATAAATGGCATGGCCTGCTGGTCAGCTGTCATTTTGCTGACACTGCGCTCATGTCATTCAAGTTTCATGACTGAAAGTTATTGCATCAGCATGATGCCAAGTGCCCACTAGGGGGCAGTGGGACATGGTGCCACGTGGTCTGATTGACTCGTTAACAAGATAAACTTCAATACATGCACTGGACAGGAAAAGAATACAGAAGGGTAATGAACACGTCGCAGAAGATCATTGGTTGCTCTCAGCCTGGGGGACATTGCTGGCTTGTGATACACAAGCAGAGCAATCACCATTATAAAAGGGGTAGAGTGTCTTGTGATCAAGAAGATACAGGTTTGATTCCTGGATTCTCCGCGTTATATGTCGAAGTGTTCTTGGGCAAGACACTGAATCTCTACTTGTATGGATTAAAACTTATATAGACTCGCGCCGACCCATCAAGACTCCATTTGAATTGTATTGACTAACTAATACTGACTAAACTCACAGATTCATATTAATAGTATTTTTCGAGATTTTAAGTGACTGATGTAAACTCACAATGACATGTACAGGCTGAAACATACTCGATTAAACTGACTTATACAGAGTTACATTCACAGAATTGTTAGGTTAACTGAATGGACTCAAGGGTCTAATCAATACAAATTTATAGATTTATATAATTCTTATCATAACTTATTTATGTACTTTACATATGTGTGTATGATTAACCAGAAGAATAAACATCAATTCTCCAAGTATTGATCAGAATCTATCAAAATTGTTTATACTCAACATGAATCAACAAAACGTTTTCTGACTTGTAAACTCAAACAGACTTGCATATAATCGAACTGTGCAATACGGACTCAGATCACTGGTAGAGATGCACTCAACGAACCGTAGGCAGATTTGTAAATAATTGAACTGGCCTTGTTAAAGATAAAGAAATATCCAGAGGAAATATAGGATAAAAAGATCCAGGCTAGCAGGTACTGGAGAGAACAACTGTAACAAATGCAATAGGGAAAAAGTCAATAATAAAAGAATACAAATAATAAAGCGCCATGTTTACATTAAGGCAGACGATGCCAGTTTTATGAGTTTTTCCCCCCTGTGGAAAATGCACAGTCAGTCAAAAGCTGAAAAAGACCACATCTATAGCAATAGTGATAAAGACACAGGTTTCAACTAAAGAGAGTTTTAGGGTTTAGCTTTCCAATGTTTAAGCATAAAGGAGTAAAAAAAAGTTTTATCATGTAGACAAGAGACTAGAGTCCAGGACTAGGTCCATGAATGTTAAGACATAACACTCTTGGTATGTAATTTACGGTAAGAGTAAACGGTTGTCGGAAACGGAAATGTTTGAGTAAAGCGCAAGTACTTTAAATGTTTCATGGACCCCTACTAGTCCTAACAAAGAATTTGGTGTAAACTAGGAGTAACAAACAAAGGGCGTGTTTTGTCTTATTGTGAATTGTATGTTCTTATACAGCACTTTGAGTTGCATTTCGATGTCTAACAAGTTCTACACAAATCCATTGTGATTTCAGTTGGTAAAAGCTGGTGGATTTTGCCCATAAACTCATATAAAAAAAATATGAATCAAATTCAATTTTAGGCTAGTGGTGCCCCATAAAACAAAGTGCTGAGAGGAAATCCTTTGGGTTGACTTTAATTTTAAGTAATCAAGTATTGGTACTAGGTTTACTCAGGTCCCCCTTGGCTTGGATCTTCAGGAAGAATCCACAACGGCTGCCCGTTTTGAACGTTTACAAGACAAGTAGAAATATTAATAAAAGTCAATCAGGATAGCAATAATTCAGCAAGTTTCCTGATTGGATGTGACGGACCTGAGGGCGAACTGCATGAAGGTCGCATCGATCGTCAGCCGAGTCCGACTCATAAATAATGCAGCAGCGCAACCTGGAAGAACTGCATGGGGAAGTCAACCACAAAAACTAAAAGCACATACCAATTATTACCATTTTTATTCATATTATCATCATCTGACTGTTTGATGTCCTTTTTTACTGGTTTTGTTCATTTTCTTTCACTGTTGTATAGTCCTTCAACTTTTAAATTAATTAAGTATGCTGGAGTGAGACATAAAACAGAAAATGACTTGTTTTGTGTTTGATACAACAAACCTACATACCTAAAATGCCTTTGCTGACTTTAGAGGTGTATGGCTGATAATCTGATTGATTAGTGAAAAAAAACAGTGCTTGATTGCAGTAGTTAGTGTCGTGGTCCACTTGTGGAAAAGGGTATCACTTGGCCACTACCATTTTGTTCCCTTGCATCTTGTCAGTTGTTGATTGGGGTACTTTTACTCCTCATGGGTTGGGTCACCTTAATATTATCAATTTAGTATTCCAAAAACTTGTGTTCTGCTAGTGTAGTACTGTAGTTCACATTTCACACAAGTCCATCCATCCATCCAATATCTGCACCGCTTATCCTCAGTAGGGTCACGGGGGTGCTGGAGCCCATCCCAGCTATCTCCGGGCAGTGGGCAGGTGACACCCTGAACTGGTTGCCAGCCAATCGCAGGGCACATAGAGACAGACAACTCACTCGCTTGCTCATTCACACCTAGGGACAATTTGAACCGGGCCAATTAACCTGAGATGCATGTTTTTGGAATGTGGGAGGAAACGGGAGTGCCCGGAGGAAACCCACGCAAACACAGGGAGAACATGCAAACTCCACACAGGAGGTTCGATCTCACGACATCGGAACTGTGCCGCACACGCGCTAACCACTGCGCCGTGCTACCCTCCACACAAGTCCATTCCTGCAAATATTGTGGTTCAGTCTCGTCGGTACAGCTTGGTCCTGTAGTGGTTAATTTTACTGCAAGTCATTCACTTGCAGTAGTTCACTTAATTGTGTGTGACTGATGGTGTAGTGTTATGCTTCACTTGGCTGAAATCATGACTCTGCTTCTGCTGTGGTGCACTCTCCTGCTATCAGTAGTGTTAATGTAGTGTTTCACTTCCCTGCAAACTCGCCACAGCAGATATAATGGGTCAGCTGACCATGGTCAAGCCCCTTATAGTGTGGTGTTCCACTTGCAAGGAGTCAAGCGTTGGTATTGATAGTTTGATAGTGACATCACGCGCATCTCCGAATGTAAACAGTCGGCCATACTGCAGGGGCCCACCACATGCGGTCTGATTTTGTCACGGGTCTCCACTGATTTTGTTGGTGTAAGGCATCGTTTGTTTGTGAGGCTACCGTTTTTCGTAAGTACCAGTGAGTGGAGGGTAGAGGGAGAAAATCTCACTTGGTCAATGCGACTTCCAACTCGTGCTATAAAGCTTAGGAGAAAATTCTCTACTGTTTTCCGTCTGAAATGAACTCTAGAGATAACACCGAGCGTTCCTGAAAGCCTGACCGAAAACAGCGCACCCTTATCCGGTGAGTTGATGGCAGAGCAAGGCCCTGAATAAGTGCATAGCAACCTCTGGGTATAGCTCGGTTGCATTTAAACGCCTGGCCAATGATTGTGAGCAGTTCGGCAAGCTAAACAAATACCACAGAGTCTTAGGGGGCGGCATTAGCTCAGGAGGTAGAGCGCTCGTCTTGGGATCCAGAGGACGCAGGTACGATGTGTCAATGCAGCCTAGCTATACCCAGAGGTTGCTATGCACTTACTCAGGGCCTTGCTTTGCCATCAACCCACCGGATAAGGGTGCGCTGTTTTCGGTCAGGCTTTCAGGAACACTCGATGTTATCTCTAGATATGTCGAAGTGTCCTTGGGAAAGACATTGAATCCCCAATGCCCCCAATAGCAGTTGCATTGCATGTCTGACACTGCTATCGGTTAGTTAGTGTGTGAAAAGGGAAAAGTGTGAAGCACATTGTAAAGCACTTTGGGAGGTCTTCATCGACTTGAAAAGCGCTATATAAATGCAGATCATTTACATTTAAGTAATTGGACCCTAGCCCACCTTCCACTAGTTTTTCTCTAGCAAGCTTTGTCTTTAGCTTATATGGGTATTGTTTATCGATTGGTGAACTTTTGTTGTCGTAAGGTATCCTGGAACTTTCATCTAACCACTGCTTTTACTCAACTAGAGCTTTGTTTGTCATATTTCTGAGGTCAATCACAAAAACAAGGTAAACTTACGCACTGACCCATCCAATATGGCCTCAGCAACTAATGTTACCCGGGTGACGTGATAGGAACTATCATTTGTGATACTCCACATTGCTGTTGTTGAGTCAGTGATTTTGAAATCGTTCGCTTGCGCCAATCCAGTACATCTAGCATAGTGCTTCGCTTGCAGTGTCACTGGGAGTGTAGTTGTTCCATTTGCAACCCACCAATGGGAGAGCACCTAGTTCTTTGAGAGGCGGGAATGACCGCCACAACAGGAAAGTAACGTGGGCGCCGCCATGTGATCACACCAGCACTTCTTCAATTACAGCCGCTAATACACACACACTCACATGCACACACAATCATACACGCACAAGCGTTGCCGCAGTACCACATCTTCCTCTCCCACTCAGGCTAAAAACAAACGTAAAGGCTCTCATTACAGACTGATCAATACTCCTCAGGCCGTGAGTGTGTGTGCATGCATGCATGCGTGCACGTGTGGGTGTAAGATGACAACGATGCAATGCCTTCGTGTCCTCTTTCCTTTTCAACACCAAAGTGTGTTTTTAGTAGCATAAGAAGATATAACTAGTGCTTATGTGTTTGCTGTCATCTTGTAAATGTGACTGCCCTTCCTGAATAAAACTTTCCTGTTCATGGCAGAGACGGGTGTGGGTTATTATAGTCGTCCCACACACACACACTCAAACAGGGACCGACACCCACCAGCATTCTATATTTAGCAGAGAACAGCAAGAGAAAACTCGTGAATTTTTTAAACTTTGGACGCTGACTTGCTCTGTTAGCTGCCAGACGTTGGGATCGCCCTGGCAAGCCTTCCCTTAACCATTCCAGTGACATCATCGTAGTGTTTACGACCATCTGTAAAAGTCCCCATCCTTGAAGGCCCTTTTTAGAAATGCTATTGTTAGCAATTGGCAGAATCTCCACCGGTCACTATTGTCACAGGCTATTTTTAGTCATGATTTCTTTATTTATAACTTCATTATTTCAGTCATTTATAAACATTCCAGGCGTCTCTTCCACTTTAAGAAGGAACAATTGTAAAATAGGTGTGTAAACAAGCACATCAGGCAAACTCTTATTTCGATTAACAAAAGGCAATTGATTTCCTCAGGCAACAATTGAGCGGCTTGAGCAAGACTTCCCCCAAGGGTGACAAGGGTGTCGTCCTTAGGACAGTGCTCCATTCAACCGTGGGATCCCTTTAATGTTAACCTTTTTTATTAAATTTACAAAAAGCTTAGGGACCACCCTTATTGTAATAAGAATTATGGTAAGCCGCCTTAGTCTTTGTATTTTTGGATTCCTATAGCCTTTGTCTGTAGGTCATGCAGGCCAAGAATATTCTGTAAACAACACCTTGGAAGGAACTTCTCCGGCCCTTATTTTGATAAATTCACCCAGATTAAAGCAAACATGACGAGGAATAAAAGAGCTTTCTCCTTGTTTCGAGATGTTGTGTCTGTCTATTTTTCTTCTTCTCTATTATTTAAATGCTGGGTGTAGCCAGCCTGTTTTGGGGGATGCTCAAGGATGGGCTAAAATACGATGAAAAACACAAAATAAATGTTTTTTAAAAATGTAAATGAAAACGAAAATGTGAACAACACAGCGTTGGAAATAATCCACTGCATTAAAATGGTTGAGTCCATTTCGTTCCTGCATCGTAGTATTTCTGCAGTAGTATTTGTGTACTATTTTCTATAGTCGAATTTTTGTAGCATATCTGTAGTATTTTTATAGCATTACTGTACTTTTATTTTCTAGTATTTGTAACATAATATTTTGTAGTATTACTGTAGTTTTGTGTATTAGTATTCTTAATGTAGTATTTTATAGTATTCTGTCTGTTTGTCTAGATCCCTTAACTACTAGCGTCATAGGGGCACCATTTCTTGAGGTGTGTCTTGGACAAGTACAGCCTGGCGGTGCCCATTCCTCATTTTTTAGTTTTTCTACAGTAGTATTTTATGGTATTACTGTAATTTTCTGTTGTAGTATTTCTACAGTAGTATATTCATAGTATTATTGTACTTTTATTTTGTAGTAGTTCTACTCTAGTGTTTTTTATAGTCAAGTCAAGTCAAGTCAAGTCATTTTTATTTGTATAGCCCTAAATCACGAAGAGTCTCAAAGGGCTTCACAGATTGTTACACTATATTACACAAACTATTTTCAACCGACAAGAGGAGTAGGTTATTCGTATGCAATGGAGTAGAAGTGAGTTTTAAGTTTAGATTTAAACATTTCCACTGAGGTTGCAGATCGAATCTCAGGGGGAAGAGCATTCCACAGCACCGGTGCCCGGATGGAGAACGCTCTCGAACCAGCAGAAGACTTCTTTGCTCTCGGGATCATCAGAAGACCAGCACTCTCAGATCGTAGGCTTCGGACCGGGACATAGTGGCAGATCAGATCTGAAAGATAAGAGGGAGCAAGTCCATGTATGATTTTGTACAATACTAAGAGAACTTTGAAGTCACATCTTTGGCTAACTGGGAGCCAATGCAGGTTAGCCAAAATCGGTGTTATGTGATCGTACTTTTTTGTCCTGGTTAAGAGCCTCGCTGCGGCATTTTGTACTAGCTGAAGAGACTTGATTCTGGACTTCGGGAGACCAGAGAGTAGTGCATTGCAGTAATCGAGACGGGAGGTAACAAATGCATGAATTATTGTTTCCGCATCAGACTGAGACAGTATTGAACGGATTTTAGCAATGTTGCGAAGATGGAAGAAGGCAGTTCTAGTAATTTGCTTTACATGCATCTCAAAGGATAGATCAGGGTCAAATATGACACCTAAATTTTTAACTGAGTCACTCTGTGTGATGTGACATTTGTCAATGTTCACAGCAGTTTTTGAGAATAAGTCCCGGCATTTAGAAGGACCAATGACTAACATTTCAGTCTTTTCAGAGTTAAGACGCAAGATTCCTCCAACGGAAGATATAGTTGAGTGTCGTCTGCATAGCAATGGAAGCTGATATTGTACTTGCGAATAATATCACCTAATGGAAGCATGTAAATGTTGAAAAGTAGGGGGCCGAGCACTGAACCCTGCGGAACACCGCAGGTAACATTAAAGGGCTCAGATGTCGTTTCACCATATTTAACACAGTGTGTCCTATCTGAGAGGTAGGATTTGAACCACGAGAGGACAGCTCCTGAGAGACCAATCCATTTTTCCAACCGTTCTAGTAGGATATTGTGGCGCACTGTGTCAAAAGCAGCACTAAGATCCAGCAGCAGCAAAAGTGATGAAGCGCCAGAATCCATTGACATTAGGAGATCATTTGTTACCTTGATCAGAGCTGTCTCAGTAGAGTGGTTAGCCCTGAATCCTGATTGCATGGATTCAAAAAGGTTATTCTCCGATATGAAAGCATTCAGCTGCTGTGCCACTACTCTTTCGAGTACTTTAGAGAGGAAAGGTAGGTTTGACACAGGTCTGTAATTACTTAATATTTCTGGATCAAGGTTGGGTCGTTTCAGTGTGGGTTTAATAACGGCGGACTTAAAAGCTGCTGGAACTACACCTGAGGAGAGTGATGTATTTATAATATTTAGAACTGAAGGCCCAAGGACGCTAAAAAGACTTTTAATAAGTGAACCTGGGAGCGGGTCGAACTGGCAAGTTGTCGGTTTGGCCGCATTCACCACTTGTTTGAGATCATCAAGTGACAGTTCACTAAAACCGGCCATTTTCCCAGGGCAGCCACCCTGTCGTGCATCTGTAAATTTCAGTCCTTTAATACGTGTGGTACTAACAATATCTTTTGCAATTTCTTCCTGTATGCATTGAATCTTCTTAGTGAAGAAGACCATTAAGTCCTGAGCAGAGTGTGTCGAACTGTCTGCGATAGGCTGTTGCCTTGTAAGCGATGCTACAGTGTCAAAAAGGGCTTTGGGGTTGTTCTTTTGAGACGCAATCACCTTCGAAAGGTAGGCCGATTTTGCAGAGGCAAGGGCCGCTTTATACTTTAACAAGCTGTCACACCAGGTTTGATGGAAAACCTCAAGCTTGGTAGCGCGCCATTTTCTCTCCCATTTCCTGCATTCTTTTTTAAGGGTTCTAGTTTCATCAGTAAACCAAGGTGTGCGTCTTTTAGGACGTGATTTTAGTTTTATGGGCGCTATTGAATCCAGCACACTAGTCAGGGTGGTATTGAACTCATTCATGAGTGAGTCAATCGAGCCATTGTATTTAGGAAAGGACGCAACTGCTCCAGGAAGGAGTTCAAAGAGCTCAGAAACTGTGCCAGTGCTTATATTGCGTCCGCTAAATCCCTCAGCTTTATTAACTCTACATTTAGTTAGCACCTCAAATGTCACTAAATAATGATCAGAGATAACAGTAGTACACGGTAGCACCATAATGTTTGAGGTTAAGACTCCTCGAGTCAGAATCAAGTCTAGCGTGTTCCCATTTTTATGGGTTGGCAAGTCAACCAGTTGAGTAAAACCAAATGCATCAATTAGAGAACTAAACGCAATAGTAAGTGAACTGTGTGGGGAGTTCATATGAATGTTAAAGTCTCCCATAATTATAATTTTGTCTGCATAGGTTACTAGTTCAGACAAAAGTTCAGCAAATTCGTCTAAGAAAGTTGTGTATGGCCCAGGTGCACGATAGATAGTTATTACATCAATTGACAATTGAGGGGACCGCATCACAAGAGCCTCAAACGTTTTGTAATTATTAGAGGTACGTGTATTAAATTTGAGCGATTTTTCAGAAATTAGCGCAACACCACCACCCCTTTTCAGCGTGCGTGCTATATGACTACTCTCGTAGTCTGGGGGAGAGGCATAATTTAGCGCTAAGTGCTCATCCGGGCGTAACCACGTTTCACAAAGACCCATACAGTTAAGTTTATAATCACGAATAATGTTATCAACAAGTAAAGCTTTTGGAGCAAGCGATCTAATATTTAACAGACCAAATTTCAGCTTTGCTGAATCATTTGACTTAGCTGAACTCTTTGTAGTCTTTGTCGAGATCTTCAAAAGCTCCCAGCGTTGTGGCCGTTTGTGAGCGCTGAGTTTAAAGCGTCGGTTGTCCGGCGAGGAATGAATGGTGGAATTAGTTACATCCTCGCGTCCATCCTCGCGTCCATCTTGCTGCTTGGACTTCACACGCTTCACACATCTACCTGCACGGCAACCACGTTTCTGTTTCCTTTCTTTACGGGGCCGCCGCCGTCGTTTATTAAGAGGAATAGCTGTCCACAAGGATGCCGGGTCTCTTTGAAGTTCGCTCGGTATATCATGGGCGGTATAAAAAGTGCCCGAATAATCGAAATTTAGACGCCCACCCAACCGAATAAGTTCGTCCCTACTGTAAGTGTTTTTGGCCACACATGTGTCCAAAAGTGAAAGCAAAAAAGACAAGAGAACGGCAATAAATAGAAGATTAGCTGGGCAACGAGCCGCAAGCATGTATCCATGCGCCGCCATGTTGGAATAAACATGCGAGTGACCTCTATTTCAGGGTTGTCAAATGTTTTGCCCTGCTCACTCAAGCACTCAGAGGCATGGTCAGCTGCTCTGTTTAGTCTCAGCCAGTAGTTATAGGGGTCCTCCTGGTGTTTGGGCAAAGTTGAATAAAAGTCAGCTAAAGGGACAGCAGAGTACTTGGTACAGCTAAAGTGTTTCCTGAGGAGACTATAAATCATGTCAGGGCGGGTATAGACGTCTATATTACTGTTTCTAATGCCAAACCTAACTACATATTTAGCTTTTCCTCTCAAATGCATTTGGATTTCCTCTGCTTGCTCTTCAACTCTCACATTACTCTTCTTAATAAATGTCTTCATTAGATCTTCCCACTCATGTAATTTTATTGAGTCTGAGCCATCCCCATTAAATGATGGTGGTTCTTTAACCTTTCTCTGTGTAACCACCTGAACCTGTGTTACATCTGACACATAACCTGGCTTACTCAATGTGTTTGCTACATCTTGTGTGGCAGCAGCGCTAGGAGCTACTGTATTGTGTGACTGTATACGTGAGAAAATGCTATCAGCCAATGTATGTCCTATCTCCTGAATAACATTTGTCATCTGATCAGCTACACCCTCAGAAATGTCACTCGTGCTCTGATTAAACATGTTTCAAATATGTAAATGAGTCAAAATCACAAAATAAATCAGAAGCCTGCGTAACACGTCACTGTATAGCAATTTTAAATACTGTGAGCTGATGGCATCATGAAACAATGTGGCAGGTAGGACAGTCCTCGGTTCGGAGAGTTTGTACTGTACTTTTATTTTGTCGTATTTCTACAGTAGTATTTTTATAGTATTTCCATGGTATATTTTCGTAGTATGTCTGTAGTATTTTGGTATAATTTCTGTCATAATATTTTGGTAGAAGTATTTCTGTCGTAATATTTAAGTAGCAGTATGTTTTAATCATAGTATTCCTGTAGTAATATGTTTGTAGTATTTCTGTAGAAGTTTTTTAAAGCATTTCCATACTAGTATCTTTGTAGTCATTCCTAAGTATTTTTAATAGTACTGTCATTGTATTTATGTAGTATTTCTGTTGTGATATTTCTGTAACAGTATTTTTTCTATTATAGTATTACTGTAGTATTTTTTATCTGAATGGAGAGAAAATAACTGGGTGGGTAGCACGTCCACGACACAGTCCTGAGGTCATGGGTTCAAATCCAGCTAACAGCCTTCCTGTGTGTAGTTTGCATGTTCTTTCTGTACATGCGTGGAGTTCCTCCCACGTTCCAAAAACACGCATGCCATGTTAATTGGCTAGTCTAAATTGTCCCTAAGTGTGAATGAGCGAGTGAATTGTGTGTCTCCGTGTACCCTGCGACTGTCTGGCAACCAGTTGTCTGGAGATAGCTGGGATGGGCTCCAGGACCTCCGCAACCCTAGTGATTATAAGCGGTGCATATAATGGACGGATGGATGAAGACAAAATATGTTAGACCTTGTTTTTAAGCACTAAAATTGATATTTAGATTTGTAGTAATTGTGTAGTACTTTTGCAGTATTTTTGTTGCAGACACACAATGGGACAATGGGGACAAAGTCGGCACACACACAAAAAAATAAAATTACTAGTACTATATTTACTAAAACACATCTTCATTTCACTATTTTTGTTAGGCGGGCCGTAGTTTGATGTGGGTATTGAGCTGCCCCAAAGCTTTGAACCTAAAATCGCCCCTGCTTTAAATTAGAGCTGATCTGAGACAATATGTAGCTGCATATGTAGTAAAAGGAATTGTTATTTCTTAGAAAATTACATTGCAGAGACCTCTTAAAAGACGCCCCTTACCCTTTACTTTTCTCTTTGTTGTTGATGTAGTCCTTATTCTTAAAACAAAATCGTGAGCTTCATGACCCAGCAGACATGACATTTCTCTTCTACAGTGTCAACAAAACTACATGAAGAACTTCAATTTAAAAACTATATATTTTAATGAATATGATATTACTGTGTTCATGGCTAATTAGCATAGCAGCGAAGACAGCTATCACGTACCCTTGAGTAAATCAGATAACATTACAATTGTTTTGTAAACCCTTTACTGTAAATATAGTAACACAAAAATTACACTATAAATCAGATAAGTAACTTTTTATTTGAAATATAGAATACCTACTTACCGTTTCTGGTACGACGTGAGTATTGCAAGATGGCTGTCACAAACACAGCAATGCAACATACAGAGATCTTTAAGATAATTACCTCGGTATTTGGGGCCACTTTATAAATATTTAATCACATAAAAGTAAGCTAAAAGCGGCGTGCTGCCAAAACTAACTGCTGGATCATGTTAATAAACACATATTCCAAGTCATTAAACAGTTTGGAAGTTTTAAAGGTTAATGAATAGCTTATTCACAATAAGTATTTAGTGAAGGTGCAGCCTTCCCTATAAGCCAAGCTTTAATTAAGAGCACACTCAATTAACCCGGAGCCAATCAAATGCTGTCGGGCCGAGCTGTGCGCTCACCTCGGCGATCTCGTTCTCTCGGCGGAACGAGAAGTCATAGACGGTTAATTAGTGTCGTATCCCCGCGGATGGGCGCGGCACATCTTAAGCCACTTTTATTCTGAAAGCTAGGGCACGGGGGCAGAATTAGCTTCCCTGTTGAAGAATAAACTTTTTCACTTGATGTGTTTAGCTACTGGCATTGTCGCCAACAAAATCGCAGCACAACTAAAGTATACCTATTTTTTATGGGTTAGCCCATCGGTGTCAAGCTCGCGGCCCGCTGGCGATATCTGGCCCGGCGTACAATGATATCCGGCCCGTGAAATCATTCTATATACATCTACTGTAATGGTCCGGCTCTATGAAACGCCGATAACTCTGAAACTATAGATCCCACAATGCAGGGCTTCTACTTCCGCCACAAGACTTCCCGAAAATGTACCCGCATCAACCGAGTTAGCTGTAGCCTGACAGGCGCCACTTTCAAAACTATCTACTGACAAAAAACATGTCGCCCAGTTGAAAAACAAGCCCTGCGAGTGCATTAATAGTGAGTCTTTCTTGTCAGGAAGCGGAGACAAAAGGCCGAGGGAAGAACTATCTATCACGATGTGATATGTATGTTTATGTTTGTGTATTGTAATGCTAAATCTATTGCACCCTGAGGCATGTTCAGGAGAGTGATCAGACATGTAGTCTCTTGATAATCGCTTGCCGCGCACTGCTGAACGTTTTGTAATCGCTCACTGTGATTGCCTTACTGATCCAAAATGGCCGACGACAGTACAATGGATTTCGTTCTACAGCTTGCTTTGAGCGAGTTGGCTGATATGAGCGACAGTTCGCATATTGACACAGTTAAGGTTATCCTAAACGCAGTGGAAGGGTCATACCTGTCTTGCATTGTTCACAAACATTACCAGGAAATGTAAGACGATATATTACATCGCCAACAGCACTCGTCAGGGTGAGATCCTCCATCTTCTGCACTGTCGACGCCATGTTGGAAATCAAAGTAAGCGGTCTTTCTCCCGTGATTACTCGGGCACGCGAGCGCTCAATAATCACTGGCCGTTCAGAAGCTAGCGATAGCTCGCGATAGCAATCACTCACTCTCCTGAACACGCCTCCGGTCATCCTGAAAGGGGGATTACCACTTGTGAGGTCCCTTCTCTAGGTTTCTCTTTTTCCTCACGCTGAGGTTTTGAGTTGTTCCTTGCCTGCATGTTGGTTTAAGATCAGGTAATTGTGTCATTGTAATCCTGTCCAGTCCTTTGAGACATTTTTGTGATTAAGGGCTATACGAATAAATGTGACTTGACTTGACGATGTAACGGAAGGCTAAACGAAGAAAATCAGGGTGACATTTCTGTTGCTGTGAATTACCTGGATGCTCAACCCTCAAAATGGCCGATGCAAAAAGTTGATTCAGAAAAAAGGGCCTTTTAAAACTGAGAGGCTGTACATTTGCGAACTGACACCGCCAGAGAACCCATGTGTCTTCTTTGTGGAGCTAATGTGGCCATGATCAAGGACTTTCATGTAAAACGACACTACAAGACAAAACATCAGAGTAAGCTGGAAAACCTGTAGACAGAACGGAAGATACAGAAAGTTGAAAAGTTAAAGAATATGAGGATTCAGCATATGTTTTACACCAAAGCAAAATCCCAAATTTTAATTTACCGTAAATTCCGGACTATAGTGCTCACCAGATTGTAAGCTGCACGCACCACATTTTAAGAGCCACACCTGTATATAAACTACATGTGCCAACATTTAAACATGTAACACAGTCACAAATTTAACCCAAACCTGACTTTAAGTGGCCGCAATCGTAACCGCTAATATAGTACACAATTCATCCACCACATTAAGCAACGTGAACAGAAAATGATACCGGTAGTTAGAATTTAATGCAAACCTTTAAAGTCCAGGTCCCGTTGAAAGTAATCCAACAAAAAAAATTATATTTCCAAAGTTAAGGGTGGGAAAAATATATATCCACTATTGTCCGCTGCAACAACAAAGAGATTTAACTCAGCTTTACCCCACTTCCCGTCAGCCCGCGTTTGCTCCGCCCCTTCTTTTTGATTCGCTCGTAGGAAACATATCACAATAAGTCTCTAAAATAAATACATTACAAAAATATACAGTTGCAAATACATATTATACATGGTTACACATATTTACAAAGAAAGACGGTACACCGAGAGAGTTTTAAAGCTTTAATAATAATAATATAACTTTCATCCCAAACCGTGCCTGTGAAAGGTACCACCACGCTACTGCTAACACGCTCGCAACACACAAAGCGTAGCGTTTAAAGAAAGCCGTACCGCAATTGCGAAATTCACAGTAAACCATCCTCATCTTTCTCCTCATAACTGTCGCCATCAAAGGGCGTCTTCCTCATAATCGGAGCGAACCTCTGTCCTCCGTCATACGGACAATTCTAACATAAACTAAGACGATGCAGTCTACCTCGGCGCACAATTCCACTGTTCTAAATATTACCTGTTGTACTTAAGTGCCGCAGCTGGCCGTTAGAAAAATTACATAAATTGGCCGCTTCACTGAATAAGCCGCAGGGCTTAACATTTGGGGGAAAAGTAGCGGCTTATAGGCCGGAATTTACGGTATATATATATTTTTTTTTCATTTATTCATATTTCAAATCTATATTATTTTGTCAGGAGATACGATTTATGGAGAGCAACGTCTTTTAAAATTTAATTGTTAAGTTTTTTCTTATTCTGGAAAAATATTCATGACTGTTTTAATTCATGTTTGTTTGTTTTTAAAGCCAAGTTTTAGTGTTTTCAATATTTATCCTGTTCAGCCCACGACCAAAGGTGTGGTTTGAGTTTGACACCTCTGGGTTAAGCTTATTGGGGAAAAACTCTTGTTTGAAGCCAATGGTCAAGTCAAATGTCACCTCTTTACTTTGGTGTATGACCTAACTCTGGAGCAGTGTTTTTCAACCTTTTTGAGCCAGGGCATGTTTATTACATTGGAAATATTTTGCAGCACACCCCTAACCAAAAATGTATTAAAATGACATTGAACAGTATGTTTAATTTCAATATAATTTATAATACCCCCATTTATAATGCCCCCAGTGATTCTTAAACGTTTTATAAAATTTCAAAAAGTGACATTGGATAATCTCTCACGGCACACTGGTTGAAAAACACTGGGCTGGAGGACCAACTTGGAGCATTTTTGTCATTTATTTGAGGATGCATTTACTGCCTGCAAACATTGTACGCTTGTAAACAGCAATACAATGAGTTAAATTGCAGCCCGGTGTTAATGAGTCAAGAATACAAATGTGAATTTTCTTGATTTTATAGTATTGTGATATAAATGTTCTGTTTCCTTCCTTTCAGGACCAAGAAAATTGACAGATCCCAAGACTCCAATAAACGACTAGACGATAAAAGCAAAAGTCATTGGGAGGCAACCATTCAGGTAGTAGTCCAAGGCCAACTGTTGGTTGAAGAAGGAAACACAGACAGCAAAACTTGTTTTCTTTTATAAATAAAGATCTGGTACAATAAGCAGGGCACAGACTCAGCTTAACAACAATTAAGACAATTCAGTTTACACATCTGATGTTGAACAGTTTAAAAATACAGAGAATAAAGTGATAAAAATAACAAAACATTTTCTTTAAATATTCATATTTTACTAACATTCATAGAAGCTTTGATTAAAAGTAAAAACTGCATTACATGCTCCAAGAAATCCAGAAGTCAAACATTGCACGTAAAGTATGATCTTGGTATACGCCCAGGGCATAGACAAAGCCCAGCATAGTTTAAATGCATGAACCGAAATGACAGTAGACACCAGATATCTCAAGTACTGTATTGTTTTTTGATTTTCATATATTGTATGGGGTAGGAGGCTGGTCTCTAGAATAGATGCACAATTTTAATTGCAATTGAGGTTGTGGTAGTCAGGCTCAAAAGGGAACCTATTCTGTGAGTGTTGTACAATATATGTGTTCAGAAAAACAATTATGTGCTGATCATTTTCACTCCCTGCATGCTTTGGATGGATTAAGACATGGCAGTCCAAGGTTATAGTGTTAGTATGATCTTCCATTTGAGGTGAGGATGACATATTTTGGAACAGAAGCATTGATTTCGGAGGTAGTCTCAACCGGAGCCAGTGGAACAGCCATCAGGAGTTGGTTCTTTACTGAGACGGACTAATTCCTGGGATAATACCTCCATGTCCTGGAAACAGACGGGCAGACATAAGTTTTGAATTTTTCTTTGTTTTGTTTTTTGTAGGGGTCATGGGGACACTAGGACGGCAGCAGATATCCATTTAATGCTGGCATAATCAGCATCTGATATATCTTTCTACAAAAAAAGTTTGGCAGAGCATTTTGGGGGTAGAGAAGCTTAGAGCAATGTGGAGAGGAACTCGAATTTGAACAATTTACAGTAATGCTAAGGTTATTTTTTTGCGATAATATTTTCAGTAAAATATTGGTCTTTTTTTTATCTAGCTATGGATAAATGCTATTGTTAGCAAGGAGGGGGTAAAGTGAAATGAACCATTTCAGTGTTTTTCCATTTATGTGCCGGGGCACGTTGGTGTGCCATGGTAAATGTTATCTTTCTCAAAAAAAAAACACAACATTATTCAGTCTCTTTTCTTTCTTCCAGTGATCAGCCGAGTAACTGGCATTCATCCACTTCAGTAAGTAGCAGCAGATTGCTATTTTTTCCCTTTTAGATACCAATTCTGTGCTCAAAAGTACAATAATAATACACCAAATTAAATTCAAACCTTACACATGATTTTGCAGATAGCAATTATTACTTTGCTCATCTGAAGAATTATTTTTGTCATTTTCTTTAAAAAAGTAAGATTAAAATACAGTTAGTCAAGTCAAGTTTATTTGTATAACCCTTGATCACAAAGAGTCTCAAAGGGCTGCACAGACCACAGATTAAGTATTACACTATCCCCTGATCTAAAACGTACAATAATAAACGTACAATCCAAAATTACAGTAAAATGAAAAGCCAAAATGTACAACATATGTTACCTCCTGAGCCCCAGTGACAACAAAATAAAACAAACTTTACACTGTTAATATGAGCAATCTGTTCATTTAAGCTTAAACAACAACAACATGATACTAGCGTCAGTGTCATTTTTTAAAATATTTTCAAAGGAGGCTGTGCCTTGGGGTTTTTTTTAATGTAAAAAAAAGTCCATTGGCTCAATAAAGGTTAATAAACAATGAACTATATGATGTTGGACTTCACCTTGTGAAGATGCATATTCTTGGTCAGCTGCTCCTCCAACATGTTCTGTAGCTTCTTGTTCATCTCCCGCAGATTCTCGTCCCCGGACTTGACCAAGTCCCTTAAGACTGAACCCAGACCACCCCGGTCAAGCTGAGAAACTCCATGACCGCCAGCGGCGCCGCCTGACACATCTGAGTGCGTTGTGAAAAGAGAAATATTGTGAGGACACATTGGCAAAAATCTGCGACACTTAAAAGGGACAATGTGTATGATTTCACCACTCCATGTTGCTGTATCGTGTCGTGCAAAGAAAAACAGGTGCGAAAGTACCAGGAAGAATTCAAAATACAGCCTCAACATGACCAAATCGCACCATTTCGAGTCTTTTTTTTTTGCCCACACTTTCGTGAGGTTTTTGGGTGCCCATAGCAGCAGGATGGCGTACAATCATGTAAACTCCTTCTGGGTGAGGCTCATGATAGTTAAAACAAATGCAAATTTCGGAACCTTTACGGATTAAAAAAAAAAGAGCTCAGTTATTTCATAGTTAATGTTTTTTTGCTTTTTAAATCATTTTTTTATTAACTAATTATTTTTACAACTTGGAAACACTAAATAATGAATACTGTCCCTTTACAGCAGCCCAATTGGCATCTTTATTTGTTGAATTAAGTAACTGGTTGATAAATTTATGACAGAAATTTAAATAAACAGGTACAATAAGTCACTTTAATTCCAAGTAAAAAATATTTTCAAGCAAAAATTTAACATGATTTTCATTCATTTGATTGACAGCAATATTGAGTCATGGTCAGTATTACAATAACAAAAAGATATTGCATACTGTATTTTCACTTAGACATTAGAGAATCACTGATGGAATTACTGTATAAATCTCTGTTTAATATCTAATATATACACCGTATTTATTTTTTTATAATGCGCATTTTTATTTTATATCTAAAAAATAACTCAAAGTTCAGCTGCGCTTTATTCATGAGGTCCTATGGTTTGTGCAATGATTGGTCAAAAAATATCACTGACCACGATCACAAAACATTAGCTGCGATGGGAATCCACCTGGGTGGTGCCGGTGAGAGCACCAAATCCTAACCCCTCAGCCACCAGTGGCATAGATAACATAAGAAAATACATTAGATTTAATCTCAGTATCACACCATTTTTATTCACAGTACCAGAGAAAATGTTTGAATAGATAAGAGAAAGTCGTCCTGGAAGATATACATAACCAACAAAGAGCATCACAAGGGAAACAACTCTGGTGTATCTGATAATGAATCAAACTTCAAAAATACATTAATTAAATACATAGTAAATTTTATGATGGTATTCTGTTCATAGTTCACGTTGTCAATAAAAGATTTTAATCATTGCTGCATGTATTCAACATTTGTCACTTAAAATGCTAAATTTGAGCGAGAAAAATTCATACCAATTTTTGATAAAAAGGTAAAGGTGCGTGTTGTACACGAGTGCCCATTACACACGAATACATACGGTACACTACAGTAGAAATATATACAATTAAAATAGACAAAAAAAAAACAATTCCACACCTTTATCCACTAAACCAATAATTTCAAATTTCAGATAAGTGCTGCATGTAGTCACCTATGCGACTGTCCATGACGTAGGTCTCTATGATCGCGCTCTTCCTGCATATGTCCTCCGCCATGGACGAGCAGCTCACCTCCAGATGTTTTACCTGTCAATCAGATGTCAGCAATCATCTCAAAGCTTCTCTTGTGGTGACAATTTGAATTGGGGACAGAACACTTGTTTCAGGTAAACACCAAGAAAAAATACTACAAAAAAGAGCTACATCTCCAGATTTAAAGCTTCAGTTTGGATCTGAATGAGACAGGTGTTTGTCTCAAAACTGACTCTTTCGTTAAATAACAAAGCATATTCTTTTCTCTTATGACGGCAATCTAGGTTAGGAAATATACTTTCTAAGACCTACATTAAAAACTTACCTTGCACCATAGGATGTTACCAGATTTCAGGACGAGGACTTAAATTTGAAGGGGGGAATTGTCTCAGAACAAAGCAAATTCTAAGATCTCTTTAAAAACAAACTTTTCCCTGAAACAAAATCTCCTGGTGGCAAAACTGTGGACCATTTCATTAGATTTAAAACTTATTTTGAGACTACTAATTTTTTCTTAGGGAAGAACAACCTTCACGGAGACAAAAAAAACGGATTAAGATTTGAAAATAATGGTAAAAGTACAACCTGGAACAGTAGGGGGGCAAACTGGGTCTACAAGGGCAGCATGTCCTGCATGGTTTTGGGTGGTTTCTCTAATCAAACTCAAGTGGATACAAATTATCAGTTTGCTAGAAAGCTATACAAGATCTTGGTAATGATCTTGGTGATCGTGAATCACCCTAATTGGAGCAGAGGAATTCCAAAAACTTGGAGGACATCAACCCACAGGACCGGGTTTGCCCACTTCCTAGTTAAACCTCTGCCATGTTAGACAAAAACCTGAGTAGTTTGAAAACTAGGACCTTCTCTTTGGATGGGATTTCTCAAGCCTAAAACCAATAAATGTAAATTCAACCTATTGGCATAGGTACATTTTGTGCAGCTATTTTTTTAGGCAGTGGGATGTCTCTGATAAATACAATATTTTCCTGTCACTAGAGATGTACTCAGGAAGGTAATGTCGGAACTGACCTTCTCCTCCAGCATCCACTTCTCCTGCTGCACTTCGGCAAGCCTCTGGAAAAGTTCGCTCAATTCATCGTCGGACAACTCGGCAGTCCGCTGACACTGAGGACTTCCTCCTCCGGACTGGAAGGAAAGACAGACATTTACACTCAAGTCCTTTTATACAATCAAACACGTGAGTTGGGTTGGCGCAACCTACCTTATTTTGACCGCTACTCTGGCTCTCCTTCATGATGTCTCGATAAGAGAAGGAGGAGACGGACGACGAGTCTCCTGTCTGCTGAGTGCGACTCGGACTGTTGATCTCAGACAAGACCAGCTCCTCAAGGCCTGCGGGAAGAGGAATGCACCACTTCCCGTTAGCTGATAGCAAAGGCTTGATATGAAAAAAAAATCAATTACAAATGGGTACTGAAATTTTCATTATTTATGCATGTTTTGAAGTGCTTTATTCTGACAAATTAATCGCCTGACCCTTTGTTATTACTTTGATAATCAGCTCATTTGTACATGTTTGTGGTTAAACAAAAAAAGGATAAATTATGTTGAAAATAAGTCAAATGTGTTGCCTGGATTTTTTATTTTAAGACTCAAGGATGAAAACTGGTGTAAATTCTAGTGATGAGCTGATACTGAGAATCGAAATTGGTGCAAAAAACAGCCTTTTTTCTCGAATGTGTACTTGCAACGGTGGTTGACATCAGTATTAGGGTGGTTGAGGAAAAACAAATCGTCTGGAAGCCCTAAGCTGTTGATAGAGAATTAGTTCATATTTATATGTAGTTTGATGATTTTTAGCTTAAATAGCTTAGACCTGCTCTGTAGAGGCTCTTCAACATTCGCTCCTCATCCATCCTCTTCATGTGTCCAAACCAACCGAGTACTCTCTTAGCCACACCGTTGCTCAGTTCCACTACTACTCCAGTTCTGTCTCTCACAATTTCTTTTCTCAATCTATCCAATCTTGTCACTCCTAACATACTCCTCAAACACTTCATCTCAAAAACATTTTATTTCCTTCTGGATGGAATGAATGGAAGGAGACCAGGAGGAAGGCCGCAATTAACGTGGATGGATAGTGTTATGAGTCCTCTGCAGGAAAGAGGTCTAAATATAATGGAAGCTAGAGCGTTTGTTGGTGATAGGAATGGGTGGAGAGGTGTTGTGAAAGGATGGTGGGATGTTTGGACGTGTTCCAAGAGATGGGCAGGGCACCCGTATGATGCGGCAGGTGTAAACCAGTGAAAGCTGTCGGGCCCTCTTGTTGAACAGAAGAGTGTGTTTTGTCACCCTGACCCGAGTGACATGGTCGCTTTCTTGTGTCCTGTTTCATCCGGTTTGACGAAAGCATGACCAACTTGGATGCTGAGGTGCTTAACTTGTTTGGGTGTTTGGGCATTTGCGTTGGCCATGGTCCCCAAATTTTTGTGTGCGTTTTTTTGGGTATTTTTTCCCTTTTTATTTTTTTCTTTTCTTTTCTTTTATTCATTTTTGTATGTGTTGTCTTGCTGTCGGTCACCCCTCTCGAAGGGATATGACCAGGGTAGATAGCTTAGACCTTTAACAATCAAGGACAATAAGTTAGAGTAAGGGTCTGGAACCTTTTTGACCCAAAGAGCCATAAATAGAAAATATTTTGGTTTAGAGACCAAATTCAACAAAGTCGCAAACGGGCTCTTTGGACAAAAGCTAATTTTTCAGCACATTTTACTTCACTGTGTGATGTTTGACGATCTGATAAAATTTATGAAATAATAATAATGTCTTGGTGTGTCCTATATCCACAAATATACCACTTTAAACTTGTCTCCCTCCTACAGTTACTTAAGATCTTCACCGTCATTTTTGTGTGTGTAAATAATGGTTGGGGTGGCAGTAGCTCAGGAGGTAGAGCGATCGTTTTACGATTGAGGGATCCCAGTTCAAATCCCGGCTTGTCCGTGTTACATGCCGAAGTGTCTTTGGGTAAGACACTGAAACCCCAATACCCCCAATAAGCAGGTTAGCGCCTTACATGGCTGCACAGATCGCGGCCGCTATTGGGAAATGTGAAGCACAATGTAAAGCGCTTTGGGAAGTCATTGACTTGAAAAGCGCTATATAAATGCAGATCATTTCATTTCATTTCAGTTTCAAAACAAAAATGGAATGGGCTCCTACAGCCCCGCGATTCGGGTGAGGATAAACGGTGCAGATGATGGATGGAAGGATTTCAAAACAAGGTTCAAGCAGTTTTTTGGTAAAAAATTACCCATATACTGCAAACTAAAAGTTTGCGGATGTAACGCAATATTCGGACTCTAAGCCGTGACTTATTTTCCAAGCCTTCAACCCTACGTGATATGCAATGATGTGGCTAATTCATGCATTTTTTCCAACGGCCGGCCGGGGCAGTAAAGGTAATAGTGACACAGGTGCAATATATGTACCAAGGAAGACGGAAGTTTAATGCGTCCGATTTGTGCATAAATAATACTAGCATGAATAGACCCTCATCATGGAATTGGTGTCAATCGAAAGGGGAGAGTTAACTACCGTATTAGCAGTGTCTGAAACTCATGACAAAAAGTTACCGGACAGAGGGCAGACAACTCTGAAAAGTTGCCAGCCCAGCCATAAAGTTGCCTGCCCCATTTTTCACAACTTGAAACACAATAAGACAACTAATCGCCCCCCCAAAAAAAACCATTGTTGCAAAGTATTAAGGAATGATAATTAGACTATATAACTGAACAACACGATAAAATTAAGTTCATTATAAATCAACTTAAAACATTCATTGCATGAATACGACATCGCTGTTTTCAATCTGCCGTCTGCAGTATGTACCTGTATTTACTCATCTTCATTCATGCAATGTTTGCGTTGTGTCGTCTGCTACAAGCCACGTGAACTCCTCTTTCCATGATGCTTTTAATGTACGTTTAGGTTTTGTAGCGTCATAAATTTTGTTAGCTTCTTTCGAAGCTTTCTTCTGGGGCTGAGGATTTGGCTTGATTCCTAACCACTTATCCATTTTGCTTGTGTTCTCTGTGCGACTACTTTGGAAAATGATATGAAAATCCACAACCTTATAATGCTCGGGAGAGTCCGGAAGCACGAAGTTATTCGATGCAGGTTTCTGATTGAGTATGCTAATTGCCAAACGGACAAAAATTTCCAAACCGAACGGAGATTTCGAAATCGATATAAAGCAAACATTTGAATTAAAAAAAAAAAAAAATACTGAAAGATTTTTTTTTCTTGAAAAAGTTGTCGGCCACCGGGGCGGAGAAGTTCTGTAAGTTGTACGCCGGACGTGAAAGATGCACGCCTCGGGCGTCCGGGCAGACATTATTTCAGACACTGGCATTAAGAATCATATTACAAGTCTGTTTATTTGTAAACGGAAAGAATGTGGCGAAACGAACGGATAACAAGAAGCGACGTCCAACAAAGCACAAATGTTGTAGGCGGATTCCTATTCATCCGTCGGCATTGTTGTGTGTTTTAGTAAATATTTGACATGGTTGGATTCTATGGATTGTCCTTGATTTAATGAATACATTTTCCTGGACATTCAAAGAAATTGAAGATGGCCAGGGGATGTAATGGTGAGTTAGGACGGCTTGATAGTTTTTGGGTATCTAGTTTATGACTGATCGTGATGTTTCTATGATGAGTATATTTTGAAATGGTCCTCATATCTTTCCAGTTTAAGCTTTCCAATAATATGTGGCACGAAGTATTTCAGTGACCGGTGACATTGTACGGACACGTATTTGTTGATCTGAAGTCCAGCAGCCCACGGGCCTTGACGATGGTATCTACTTGCAACTTTGGTCAATCTAAGTATCAACTGTCCTTAAGTGGCCCTTTTACAATTAGGAACTATAATCAGAATAATGTTAAATTGCCATTGATTGCATGCAATTGTAGAGAAAATATTTTGAAGGATGTGCGTGTACATTTACTAGTTTGGGTATCGGTGTCAAGACCGGCCTCATTTTAAATACTGTGCTTACAAAAGTCACAGTGAACATCATTAATATCCATTTAATGCAATCTTCGGGAAATATATTGGTAAGACAAAGATAGTTCAAGTTAGTTGTTCAAAATCTGTCATTTACAGGGAACAAAGTAAAAACTATTTTTTACAGCAGCTGTATCGGAATTTGGTATCTGGTATCAATAACTACTTAAGGGTTCCGTATTGGTAATCAACTGCAAAAAGTTTGACTTAATCCACAGAATAGTTGTCGATTCTGACTTAATTCTGTCAAGTATTGGGTTCAGTCCCCCTAAAAACAAAAGAAAATCTATAATGTCCAAGTCCTAGTCGTACTGTCTGAATGTTAGCCCTGTCCTATGTCCAGAAATGCTCTTTAAATATTTAGCTGTCCTTATAGATTATAGATGGTACTCTGTGTGTATGTGCCAAGTTTGTGTAGCATAGGGAATCAAAGCACTGCATGAAATATTTAGGAGAAGGTTACGGATTGAAGCAGAACCTCCTGATGAGTTTGCATGATGCTGCTGATCTTTTACATTCTTTGCTCACTCGAAAAATCTCCACCCACAACTTTCATTTACATCTCCTAACCTTCTTGGGCTTGTCAGCACGAGGTAAAACATAACAGTTTTTGCGATTTTTTTGTACTGGAGTATTGCAGAGGTAAATCATGAGTGCCCCAGTATATTGGGAAAACTACCCAATGCAATATTGGGGAGACATGTCAATTTACACAAGTTGAACCAAATTGTCTCAATACAATCAACTGAACAGGAAGTCAGCCATTTTCTCACTATTCTGAGTGAATTATTTGAGTCCTAATGGCACGATTTTTATCCCAAGCCGGCAATGATGGTCAGAGCATGACTGCGTCATAGGATTCATGTCATTTCAAGGATTCTTGCAATGAAGAATCAGGCGTGAGGGCCCTTTCATTGCCGATTGCAAACGCAATTACTTAAAAGAACCCACCTGTTCTGCTCTTGCTGTTGGTTAGGATTTCTTGAAGTCTCTCCTGCAGTTTGTCACCTCGCTTCCTCTCCAGATGTAATTGCCTCTTTAAGTCTTTCAACTGTAAATACACAGTAGATATATTACTACGAGTCAAAATCAGAGGTGTCTAACATTTTGAATCTGGTGACAAATAACTGCTCTAAATACTTAGCATTATCTTTTTAAATGGGGACAGTCCTATAAGTAGCTCATTATTGAAATTATGAATAGGTTAGACGCACAAAAACAATAAAGCCAACATTTTATTAATTTCTTTAAACCCATCATACCTGAATAAAGCCAGCGGCTGTGGTTACACCACAGTCACAAATTGTTATGAGCACGTTTTAAAATGTATGCAAACTTCACTTATGGCTGACACACGTCGTCATGCAGTGGAGCAGTATATTGTTGATTTTTATTTTTTTAACAAAACAGTCTTACCTAACTGCATTATAGATACATGATAACATAGTGAAGTCATATTTGTGCAGCCCGTAATCAGAAAAAGTATCAAAGGGCTGCAGAGATCACCACTAAACAGTAATCATAAATTTAATATTGCAAGAAAAACAACAGATCTATAGTAAAGTTTATTTGTATAGCCCTTATTCACAAATAGTCTCGAAGGGCTGCACAGACCACAGATTATTGCAAACCACAAACTATTAATACACAACCCCCTAATCTAAAACCTACATGAGGGCAAGGAAAAACTCAAAAACCTCAACATGAGGAAAATGAAGAAACCTTGAGAAGGGACCGCACATGAGGTAATCCCCCTTCCAGGATCTATAGTATATAATTGTGAAAAGATAAACAACCATATTTGGTCTTAAATGGCTTCAACATGGCATTGTCTCAGCATGCACACATACACTGTTCATTTACATATTGTCACAAAAGCAAGCATTTGTAAATATTGTCAAGTCAGTGTTGCCTTTTTCTCACATGAGACTCGCACGCACACACACACAAAGAGCAAGACTGACCGCTGCACTTCCTTTCTTCTCTAAAATCCTCTGTCCGTCCACTGTGTCTTTGATCTCCTGAAAATGTAGAATAAGAAGAGTTCTCGGGTAAAAGACTTGGTGCTTTCTAATTTATTATTCAACCTTGGGGTTGTTGGTAAAATTGACCAATTTAAGCATTAATAAATTTGCCCTGGAGTTTAAGTTTTTTTTTTGCATTAAATGGATTAAAGATGATTGATTTTAGCAAATGGAAACCAAAGATTTTTCTTAAAAATTTTCTTAACAATTTAGGAAATTTAGCATTGTCGAACTGGATCAAATTTCAGCGACATGATTGCTGTTCCTGAGAAAAGTTTAACTGTAATATTGTCCTGACAATTTTATGATACTTTTATTTTTTGTCATCATCACTGAAAAAAAAGAAAACAATTCACTAAAATATAAAGTCTGCCTGCAGGCAACAGAAACTTACCTGTTTGAGTTTGGCGATTGCACCGTTGTGTTCGTCTTGCTGTTTCTGGGCTTCTAATAGCTGCACGTTGAGCGCTTCGGTTTCAGACTGTTTAGCCTATACAACAAAGCACAGAAAGCCATGAAAAAGTATTTTTCCCCTTCGTGATATGCCCATAAAAACCAGTTTGAGATGTTAAAGCAGTTTTGATATTTTACAAAGTGAATAAAACTATCATATTCATTCGTAAATAACCCTTCTTTTTTTACCTAAATAAGAACTCAAACTTTTGGGTGTGCGTTATACACAAGGTTTAACAGTAGTATGTTAGCATTGAAGGACAGTAAATCAGACGAGAATATTGCTGACCACAATCATAACACATAGGATACAATGGGAATCAAACTTGGGCTGCGACATTGAGACCACCAAATCCTTACTACTGGACTACCAGTCATGTAGATAACGAAATAAAATCTTATGACTTTTCATACACCATCTTACTATTTTTATTCAAAGTAACGAATGTGAGAATGGAGAAAACAAAGCAGTCCTGAAATACATTAAAAAAATGCAAAAAAGCATATAGAGGGAAACAAAGGTATATCAGATGATGAATCAGGCTTTGAAGAACATTAAATAAAGACATTGAACATTTTATGTTGGTGTTGTGTTCACAATTCAAGTTGTCACAAAATGATTTAAATCAAGGCCGCATATATTCACCAAAAAATTATCACGTATGAGTTTGAGCTCAGAAACTGAAATTATGTTTTAGCAATTTTCAATCAAATATTAGGGGTGTGCGTTAAATTCGAATTAACACCGTAAATGCAAAATGTAGTCATCGATTTTGCTTTCGAGGTAAACCAAACAAAAATACAATTGTGTTTTATATCCACCTTTAAAATGCACACCAGTAACCATAAGGGTGTCATGTTTTTACTCAGTATGGGTGTGGAGATAGTGTTACATTATAGTCAGGCTGAGAGAAAAAGGTCCCCCTAACAACTTTCAAAACAATTAGCATATAAAATTATATCAGTTACAGCTATTTTATTAATCCACAAGGGAAATTCACAGTCATGGGATCAAATCCAGCTACCAGGCTCCCCGTGCTTGCGTGGGTTTCCTCCGGGCACTCCGGTTTCCTCCCACATTCCAAAAAAACATGCATATCAGGTTAATTGGCTGGTTCAAATTGTCCCTAGGTGTGGAATGAGCAGGTGAATCGTATGTCTTTGTGTGACCGGCTGGCAACCATTTCAGGGAGTCCCCAGCCCAATGCCTGAAGACAGCTGGGATGGGCTCCAGCACCCCCGCGACCCTACTGAGGATAAGCGGTGCAGACAATGGATGGATGGATGGAGATTCACAGTTCCAGTAATCTCCACAATGCAAAAACTAAACCCCGTAACATTGTTCATTATTGGTGTTATAACTAATCAATCGTATCATAAATAAAGAATTTAAATTATTATTTAGTGGAAATGTTTAAATCTAAGCTTAAAACTCACTTCTACTCCATAGCATATGAATAACCTACTCTTCTCGTCGGCTGAAAAATAGTCTGTGTAATATAGTGTAATAATCTGTGAAGCCCTTTGAGACTCTTCGTGATTTAGGGCTATACAAATAAAAAGGACTTGACTTGACATATGTTACCAGGACAGTATATGCAAACATATTGTTGCCCTTACCTGTAAATCAAGCGAGTGTTGCTGCTGGAGAGTTTTGATTGCTGCCTGATGGTCCACCATTAATTTGTTGGTGTTTTCCTGTGCAAACACAAACACACATGCAGTGTGCAAATAAACGTGATGAAACCTTATCACAGGGAAGAGTTGCCATCCCAAGACAATACTTTCACACTCAGTATGTCAAAACATACTTTTTAAACACACTGTATACTTACTTTAACGTACAAAAATTGTAAGGTACCATTCAACCAGTATTGAAGAAACAGTTAAAAAGTGCATTAGCAATTGTGGCACTCCTATTCATTTAGAAGGCTTTTGAGAAAGTTATACTCCAAAAACTGGAGGTCAAGTTAATATCACAGGATGAGTCACAGTATTATTGTTGTCAAAAATAATATATAAATATATAAGAGGCACATCTCTTAAGTCATTCAGAACCAAAACAGATAAATACACTTTCAGAAGAAAACGTAAAAAAATATGTTTTTCTAAACTATACTTAAGGCTTTGGCACATGCTTAGGTGAGTATCCAGCCTATGGGAATTATTTCAGTATAAATCACCACTAGATGGCAGGAGTGGCTTTGATCAGATCTTTGTCAAAACTTAGCGCCTAGTTTACTTCCTGTATCCGTTTGCCAGTGTGTAGGCGCCGGCCCATATACGGAGCACACACATTGTGGTGACAAGTGGGAAGATGTAAGTACCGACTGCTAAAGGGTTCGTACACCTTTTTCATGGACAAATTTAAGCACTTTTTGAGAACTTTCAAGGCCAATTTTTTCTTGTACCTCTAAAGAAAGAACTAAAATAAAGTCACTGTTGTGCTGTTAACACATTAGTTGTGCTATTTTTAAGGGGTTCCTATATATGATCTACGATATTTTTGTGTCAATGGGCTGGTATAGACTGATATTAATTCTGCCTCAACAATGCACATGCAGCTTGGCTACATCAGACTTGTTTACAAACACGAAAAGGGCTCTATAAGTGTTGGGTAATAATGCAGTTCAATATGGAGGACAAAAAAAAGTACTGTATATAAAAAAGCAGAAAAATTAACCAAATGGACTAATTTTTCTAAAGTTGATGGCTCTGAAGTCGAGTGCATTCGATCTTCCAATCTTTGGGAATGCTGATCTTTAGCTTTTGACTTAATTTATTTTTCTTTGTGGATTTTTCAGAGGATCTGTGTTTGAATTGGTAATATTAAAATTGTAATTAATTCCTTGGGATTTTATCATTTCATAGCAATAAAGTGTTAATACTTTTAATTTATATTTTATTGTTTTGCATTTTTATGGATTCTGTGTCGTATGAAAAAGCTAAAATTGTTTTCCATTTTACATTTTTGTAGATCAGTTACCATTTTAAACTATATTTCATTTGTTTTTTGGGATCAAGTCTTTCACTTTGTATCTAATAAAAATAAACACAAACATGATTTGACTATAGATACAAAAATACAAAGGCAAAATCCTGTACACGGACAAATAGCTTTTAATATCCCATAGCCTACTTTATTTGTTGTTGCACTAAAAAGTAAATATCTTTAGATATTGTTGTGTGTTTTTCAGGGAGTCTGTGTTGCTTGTCCTCAAAGTTGCTTAGTAGAAACAAGTTAAAAGTTTGAATTAAGTAGGTTGAAAGTTTACTGTAGATTGCTTTTACAATATAGAATAATACATATTTTTAAATAAATCACCAATTAATTTGGTGCACAATGTTTATTACTATTTATAATATATCACCAAAAAAATGTTTTAATCTGAGGAGCCGTTTAGGAGCCGAAAGAGCCGGCACTTCTAAGTGAGCCGACTCGAAAGAGACGTAATTCACATAACTAGTCTCATGCACATTGTCCCCTTGGATGCAACCAGTAGGGGTCAGTGACGCTTCAAATGACAACTCGATAATGAGGAGCCATCATCTGAGTCAATTTCGCGCATACTTGTTTTGTTTTTCTTCATTTAATGCGTGGTCTGTCGAGTCAGACTGCCAGGAAAAATGGCAATGGCAAGCACTTTTCCCAAAATTCAAGCGTTTTCCTGACCTTAAAAACAGAACATTAAAATTCAAGCATTAGCGCTTCAAAGCTTTGTTCTTTCTAAAAAAGAGAACATCATGCCTTCTTCATCGTCGAAATGGAGAGGAATGACATTTAGTGCACCCCCCTGATTGCCATGACGACCCAAATCATGTGATACCTTCACTAGAAACACCAGGGGCTGAAAAGCTCATGCACAAGTTCAGTGTTCTTGAAATAAAATCTTATTCAGCAAGTACAAAGTGCCCTTGTGGTTATGGAAAGCATTGTTTAGCTATTGGAAGTATCACAAATATATTTTTTTTAAAAAGCACTTAAGTGAAAGTTCTGCTTGAAATGCATCTTTGGAAAGTATTTTCAAGAAATTTGCAATGTTCGACTGTTGTTTATTACACAACAATAAAAGCCATAAGCATACTTTTTTTCGAATGAAAGATGAGGGTCAAGCTTTCTTTTGATGTGTCCTATGCCAATAGAGCTAGACAGCTACATTATCTGTAAGAAATTAGAAAGAATTGGCTTGCACCGGCACTTCCCATTTGAGAAAAACGTCTGGGACTGGATTAGTTAAAAAGACAACATTGACTTCCATTCGGGCACATTGAGCCTGCTCTGGTGGCTATGTTAATTATTTAAAAAATAATTATATCAGGTCAAGTTTTGGCCACCTACTCCCTGTTTAAGACACAACAATCAAAAGCTAAAGAGGACTGTAAAATGTTTAGGTTCGGCCAAGTGTACTAAAATGTATCTCAATATGAGCTCTTTTTTACAGGACCGTCTTTTCACAAGCACTTGCCGACTGGGGTAGTGTGAGGAGGGTAACGAGGACAGCAGAGAAAATAATCGGGACTACACTTCCCTCCATTCAGGACATTGGCCAGAAGCGCTGCCTATCCCATGCTAAGAACATTATCGGGGACCCCTCTCACCCCCATCATGGACTGTTCACTCTGCTAGCCTCTGGGAAGAGGTACTGCAGTGTGCGGTGCAGGACCACCAGGTTCCGCAGTAGTCTAGTCCCCCTGGCCATTAGACTGTTAAATGGTCAATCTAAAATATAGTTAACCTCAATCTAAACGGCTGCTAATCTGACTTTTTGCACTACTGGCAGTTCTTTATAGCTTGCCACTCCTTGCACATTTGCTCTCTGCACTATTGTACTTACAGCGTTATTGTTACAGTGTTAATGTTACTGTTTACCTGACTTGTTAACCTGACTGCCCATTTTGCACATCTGGTTAGCTACTCCTCTTGCACTATCGGCACTATGGTAAAATACTATACGTAGCCATAATACAATACAACTTTTACTTATATCTGTACATTCAAGGAAACTGTGCGGGTCAGATGTATCGACATTTCGTTCTGTATACACGTGTACTAGAATGACAATAAAGTAGATCTGAATCTGAATCTGAATTAACACAATAAAATAATGATTACTTTGTGAGGTTCCTATGGTAGCAAATATAGTATTGTGCGGTCTGAAAATTGTGACACGTTTACTTACTATTAACTCAATACCAACCTGAGCTTCATTAAGCTGACGTTCAAACCACCCTTTGGTTTCTTCCATTGACTGCAACTGACTGTGAAGTTCTTCCACTTTGGTTTGAAGATTCTCCAATTCTTTGCTACGAACCTGGAACACAAAGTATTTCATGATATCGCTGGTCAAATCCTGTTCTCTTTCTTGTTCACCTTCTCATCTCTGAGCTGTTGACGTATATCTTCCTCAGAGCGATTTTTTTCCTCGTGGAGACCTCGAAGTTCCTTTTCATAGCGGGCCCTTACCCCAAGGACCTGAAGAGTGAAACAAGAGATAGTAGAGTGACACATACCGGAGGAAGTTTAAACATTGTTCAAGTAGTAAGCTACATAGGGTCATGTGTAAAGAAACTTTTATGGCAACAGCAGTACTGGTCTAACTTACTTCCTTCTCGTGCTGCAGTCTGAGGTCTGACAGTGCCTCCTTGAGGTTTGATTTCTCTTGGTTTAGCTGAATGGCCATATCGTCCAACATTGTCTTCCGCTTCTCTGCGGTCTGCAGACATCATTTAGCACACATATTTCCTTGTATTCGCAAAGCGAATGATCAGTCCCGTACCTTCTTGCTCTCTTCCAACTCCCTCAGAAGCTTTTCCTTTTCTTGTCCTTCTTCTGTTAACTGCTCCAACAACTTCCTGTTTGCAAAATTTGACTCCTGAAAGATACAGTAACAACAAAGAAGAGTATCAGCATTAATACAGTGTGATGAGGTTAACTGAAGCAGTCCTTGTACTTTCAAAAAATGGTCAATTTAGAATACAGTATCACCTTATTGGCATTGGTCAGGTGGGTCTAAGGGGTACTCATCTTTACATAAAAAATGCTTTTCCAATCAGTTTAAAATCATTCAAAAATTAATCTAGAAAATGTGGTGACGAAATCATTGTGTAAGCTAAGGGACACGATCAAACTCACCTGCAGCTGTGAGTCTAGGTCATCCCTCTGGGCCAGGAGCTTTTCCTGCTCCGCTTGACTCTGCTTCAGTTCGGCTGCCTGCGCCTCCTGCTTTTCGCGCAGAAGGTTCACCTCCTGCATTTTGCTTGTCTGAATCTGAAATCGATAATTAAATCTAAAAATGTCATTGTATTTACCAGTGAAGGAGTGATGTGAAATCTGGGCCGTGGTCAAGTCACCCACCCAATTTTAAGGAGTCTAGAAATAATAATTTTGCAGGAAAATAATTCAGTGAAAACAGTTATGAAACTTGGTTGAAGTTTCCTGGAAGGTTAAGAGTAACTGATAGAGGACACTTGGTTCTGGCAAAAAATAAAGCATATGAAATTTAAGGAAGCATAAGCAGGAGGAAAGATACCTTACATATAATGTTAGGATCAGCAGTAGTGTAAAAATAGCATTTTATAGAGACCGTTCACTCCATTTCTCCTCTGAAAAAAAAAAAACATTGATAATGACCCAGCGCTGTTGCTTTAAGTCTGTTTTTTTTTTTTTGGTGGGATGTTAAAACTCACTTTTTGAAAGACCCGATATTCCATTTTTTAGTAGCACCAAAATTGATGCAGAGCAACATAAATCCTGTTATATCAAATTTTTTTCTATTGTGGGTCATTTTAGTTTCTAGTCACAGAACTGCCACAAGAAAGCATTTTCTGACAATTTTGTGTGCCATGGCCCAATAACTGGCTTGGAATATTATTATCAGCACAAATATTGAGTAACTGTACTTATCCATTATTCTTATGTTTTCCTGATTGATTACCTGTTCTAGAGCAGCTAAGTTAGTCCTCAAAGCATCATTCTCCTGCAGGATGTTGCCCACCTGCTCCTGACTGACGGCACTCTGACTTGCTACCTGCAGTCCCAGCAAATCACCGGCAGAGGATCGCATAGCGGCAAAGGTAATATAAAATGGGGAAAAGGGGGAGGAGCAGTAAAGAGAACCCAGAAATAAGAAGATCTAAAATTGTGGAAATAACAGCACCAAGGGAGTTTGATAGCAGTGGTGGGCATACTTGAAAAACTAAGTGATCTGACCTGATCTTTTAGAGCATTCACAGCCAGTTGGTGCTCTTTGTCACTGGTCTGAAACTTTTCTCTCAGCTCTGCTGCCAACTACCGCAAAAAAAGAACAAAAACAACAGCCTGTTTTATCCTTTATGTTGCAAAGATGACTATTCTGACAAAGTGGCAGTTAAAGATTATCCTCTGACCTGATTGGCAGCTGCCAAGTCGGACTGAAGCTTCTGGGTTCGCGTGTTCATCAACTTTAGCTCCTCTTCTTTCCTCTGATTGATTTCCTCAATCTTTGTCCTGGAGACAATATTACCACAGGAGAATGTCTCTGACTTTTGCCGTGGGTCCTTGTAATTACAATGTGTTGCTCTCACCGGCTATCGTTGTACAGGACCTCTTTCTCTGCCTGAAGACGCTGAAAACTACAAGATGCGAAGTCATAATTATAAACTATGACCATCAGAACCGCAAGAAAAGAACAGTAATATTTTTTCAAACATTTCCTTACAATGTTTACTAGTTTTAGGTCAGCAAGCGAGTAATGCATGTTAAGCAGCAATGATTTGTTTTTTTACAAGCTGATGAAATGAAATGAAAATGATCTGCATTTATACAGCGCTTTTCAAGTCAAAGACTTCCCAAAGCGCTTTACATTGTGCTTCACATTTCCCAATAGCGGCTGTGATCTGTGCAGCCATGTAAGGCGCTAACCTGCTTATTGGGGGTAATTAGGGGTTCAATGTCTTACCCAAGGACACTTCGACATGTAACACGGACAAGCCGGGATTCGAACTGGGATCCCTTAATCCTAAAACGATCGCTCTACCTCCTGAGCTACTGCCGCCCCCATGATGTTTACCTTGTCACTGTTTAGACTAAAATTATATGCAGCATAATTTAAATCTACAGTAGATCGACCATTTAATGACACAATAGAGCAGATGAAGCTAAATGAAGCTTTGAAAAGAGTGCAAATTAACTGAATAGATTTGATGAATCTTCATTTTTTGCTATTGCTGCTGTTATTGTGATTCATGTTTGACGTTTTTGTTATAATGTTTTAAAACGTAATGCGTAATAGTTCCCACGGGATCCATATTCTACATTGGTCAAACAGAACTAAGGACGAGCTGTGCATTTGTTATTACCCGCGAGCAAAGTAAGGGTGGTGATAATGTTTTTGTTTGAGATCCAAGTTTATATTTGTCTGTCCGGAAGAAAATGGAGAAGGAGTTCATATATGAACATCTTTCAGATGGCAGTCAGGTAGGTAACCCTAGCTGTGAAAAATGGCAAAAGATAATGACTAAGCTCTTCTTATTTGGTTGACATAGCATTTTTTCCAGAAAGACATTACACTCTCCCAGCCCAGAACAACATTTATTATCAAGACCATACTTTACAGGCAGGCAGGAAGGTAGGTTATCCCAGATGTGAAAACTGCAGGGGGGAAAAGCTCCTTTAACGTTTTTTGTTTTGCCGACTCAGTGGCTTTCTCAGAAAGAAATTCTACTCTTCCTGGCTACAACAAGTTTGGTTTTTAGTCTCCATCTGGACTCAGTCTTACTATCTGGGATTTAGGTTTTAATGACCAATGACACTGCCAAAAAGGGAAATACTTCCCAGAAATGTTTTCCAGTCTTAATGCGGTGATGCTCTAATGGTGCACAACCATTCTTATCTTGCCTAATGGAGTTAGTTGAAAACAGGCCAATCCCATTCAACGTCAAAGAAATGTCCAAAAAACTGTGGTTCCTAACCTTTGACATATTTTGAGAAATGCATATCCCAATACACCTGCAAACGGTTTTAAATTGCAAAACAAAATGCAAAACTGATTTCCTTGACTTAAAAGACTGAGCACATCTCACCTCTCTTGTTTCTTTTTTAGCTTGTCAGACAGCTGAAAGACAAATCCTGCATCATTCCAGAATCGAAGATTGGGTGAGCATTTCTCACGGATTCAATTACCTTTGACATTTCATCCTGCAGTTTGCTGAACTCTGCTTGTTTGGTCACCTGAATGTTAAACAGACAAAAGTCACATTACACAACAATAACCGTGAAGACAATGAATTATGTTGACGGGTAAACATCGGGTACGGTCGAAAATGACGGCTTAACAACAGGTTATGTGTATATGTAAATACCTCCAGGTGGCGAAGTTGCTCCCTCAGTAGCCTCTTCTCCTCGTGCTGAGTGTTCAGGGCGACCTCCAACTCTGCTCCAAAGCAGTGAGTTATTGGACACAGAGCAGCCGACCAGCCTAGCGCTGAGTGCTTAGCTACAATCTCCCCTACGCTCTTCTGTGACAGGCCTAAAGGGGGCGCCGCACACAGCAGGGGCAGTCTGACAAGTTAGTGTGCCAGACATACAATAAAACTACAGTGGTACCTCTTTATACGAGTACCCCTACACACGAAAATCTCGAACCCCGAGTTTTTTAAGACAAAATATTGTTTGCTATATGAAGGAAAATCCCGTTTTCGAGCAGTCACAGAGGCTACCACTAGAGACCGCTCGTACCCGCCTGCGCCATCAGCTCGGTCCAGCCAGCTGATTTTGCGCCCCTGGTTATACCTGTAGAGTGCCTGTATTCCGCAGCAAGTTTGTTTTGATGGCATCTCTTTAATTGCATGTATAACATCTCCTTTTTGTAACTTCTTGCGCCCTTAGGCATGAGTTTCGGAAAGGGAAACAGTAATGTATCTAAGAAAAAAGAAAGATTGAAGATACTATAAATTAAGCACAAAATAAAAGAAACACATGAGAGCAGTGTTCGTGCAAGGAAGTACAATTGAGAAGTAGCGAGATGCGATCACAAAGCCACGGAAGATGTAACGCAGTGCTTTAGCAGAGCAATATCCGAGGAAGGTTATATTCATGTTGCAAAAAACAACGAAGAGATGGACGAACCAGGGAAGCTGTTCTATACAAAAGGAGATTAAAGAGGTACTGGCTAAGTCGGGGGAAGTTGCTGCTTTCATTAAAATAAAATAAAAAGAAACATCCAGAAAAAGTGGCGACTGGACACGAGGAGGCTCTCTTTATTGCCACTTGCCTTATGTATTTTTTTTTTTAATTTTGAAGGAGAGACAGAGACCAAACTCTATGGATACATTTTTTTTATCGTTGCGAGCTAAAAAGGAAAAAATTAAAGTGATGAATGAGACTAAAACAGGCACAAAAAAATAATTACACTGAAAAAACTACAGTAGGTGTGTTCACATTAATTTAAAGTAACCTTAGTTTTAAGTGTACAGAAAGTGCTTACGCATCATCAAAAGTCGTGTGCAGACACTCCTGCAACCCCAACCCCACCAACTCCCGTGTTTTTACTGATCAAGAAGATGAGTTTTGTAGCTATTTAGCGTTCACTTTGATCCTTTTGGTTGGTCAAGAACAGTCCAATTAGTTTTTCATGATTTCATAACGGAAAAATTTGCTCATTACACGAGCCTTTTAAACTAGAATGAATTAATCTCATATGTAGAGGTGCCACTGTATTTACACTGTCATTAGGTGGGAATTTTGGGGCACAGAGATTGCCGATTTTTTGTGGTTGTAGTGATACTGTATAAGTATTAAAAAATACATTTATTAAGATAATAATACCTTAATATATCACGGTGTTAAAATTTTATATGAGTCAATCTGGTGGCATTGAGCCATTAGTCTTACATCTAAAGGCCCCTAGGGAACCATGTGTTGGATTTAAATAGAGCTGCATGCACTATCCACTGTAGTCTAAACAGCTTGCAACTATTACAGGGAGGGGAGTCTAATTACAACAAATATTCTCACCTTGTAACCGTGCTTGTTCCAGCTGACCTTCATTCTGCAACTGGAAAAAAAATACATGAAAGCATCCAACGTGAGCAAATGGACTGAAAATGGCATCAAACCATCTTTTGCTGCTCACTCACACTGTCCCCCTCTGCTGCACACGCCTCCATTTTGACATTGACCTCAGACACACCGTTTGCGCCTGCTGCCCCATCGTTCTGTTGGGATGCGATTTGGTCTTTGTGAGAAAGAGCTAATCTGGGCTGCTCGACCTTACAATGCTCTTGGAGAGCTGAAGAACACAGAACACAGTATACTCAATGGATTATTTGCATCTCCATTCAGTTCAACTGAATTTGATTATCAACCAATTGACTTCTCACAAGAGTGACCGTTTTTGTTTTTTTAAGCTGAGAGCTACTTCTTTGTTTATGATTAGAACTAAGTGGTAAAAGTTTTATGTGAATTTCTTAAACAACAATTGTTATCGTGTAATTGAGTTTTTCAAATGTTATCATTGTGTTATTACTAAATTGTTATAGTCACCTTTATTGTCACATATGCAACATGCAGAGGGAAAAAAATAAAAATAAATTAATGTAAAGACATTGAACCGGTCCACGGAACTGAAAAGGTTGGGAAATGTCACTTTCGGGAACAGAAGACAAAACACTTGGCTTAACACACATACCTCTCACTTTCTTTAATAGTGTGGTGTTCTCAGCCTGCAGGCGCAACAGCTCCTCATTGCCAGGACCAGAGTTGGCATTGGAGCTTACTTGAGAAGCTGCAGCTGCGCCACCTTCCTTAAACTGCAGGTTTTCCTGCTCCAGTTGTTCAATTTGCTTACATAACTGGAAACGACCAGAGACACAAAATAACAATGGCAAATCTGGAGCAAAGACATTTTAGCGTATGCAGCAGACACGGGCGGCACCTTGGAAAGTTCGGACATGAGTGTGCTGTTCTGTAGTCGGAAGTCTTCTTCCTGACTGTGAAGTTTTCCTTGAAGCATTTCATTCTCGCTCAGCAGCGCTTCCACTTCCTGCAGAAAGGATTTTTTAGCTCAAAGGCTTCCTTATAAATTGGTCAGTAAATTGGAAATGTTGTGCTATCTTTCAAGAACTTGTGCTTCTGTTCCGTTTTAGTAGTGTAGCTACCTTGAAATGGCAGTGCAGCAGTAATGTTGTAGCATGGTTGTGGTATTGTTATAGTCGATGTTGCCTTACATTTGACTATTGGGTACCTGTGTTGCTGTTGTACAACATCTGTTGTCACCATGTAAGTTTTGTTACAGTTGCGTGTTTGATTCTGTTGTGGCAATGTATATGAAAAACATTTTTCACCCAATTGGCTCTTGATTCTTTTCCCGTTTTATCAGTCTATTATCTGCACTGCTTATCCTCAGTAGGGTCGCGGGGTGCTGGAGCCCATCCCAGCTATCTTCGGTCAGTGGGCACACAGAGACAGACAACTAATTCGCTCATTCACACCTAAGGACAATTTGGACCAGCCAATTAACCTGACATGCATGTTTTTGGAATGCGAGAGGAAACCGGAGGAATGTGAGAGGAAACCGGAGTGCCCAGAGAAAACCGACGCAGGCACAGGGAAAACATGCAAACTCCACACGGTGAGGCTGCGCTAGCTAGACTTGAACTTTGAGCCCCTGCACCGTGGGGCTGCATGCTAACCACCCAGCTGCCCTTTCGTGTTGTACGTTTTTCTTATTTATAAAAAAACAAAAAAAACAAAAAAACAAAAACGTATTTTCTTCTAATAAATCATCTTGTCTAAATTGTTTCAAATTTGAAAAAGTGCAAATCAAAGTTAGCACAATTTGTTTGTACGTATTCAATTATTGCGGTATTGCTGTAGCAGTGTTGTGCTGGTAAATTATTTGCAGAAGTGTGTGATTTGTTGTTCCAATGATCTAGTTTTGAAGTAAACAAATAAATGGTATGGTGTCACTGACACTGTTGTATTGTGGTATAATGCTGTTAATTACATTTTGTGGTAACGTTGTGGCACTGTGGTGTGACCGCAGCTATAGTTTTACTAAAAGGATTACTCTTGAGTTATTGTTTTTTGTAATTCCATTGAAGTGTCGAGTCAATACGTAATTATTTTAATAGCACCATGCAACTTCTGGAAAAGAGTTGAGATATTCCTGTATTATTTGCGTTATTTTGTTGTATTTTTTACTATTATTGTTTTCGGTTATGCTAAAGCCCAATCTAATTTCAAATTGTTTTGCCCCCATCTTGTGGCATCTACAGGCAATTACAAATATGAGTGGGCTGTCAATTACTTGAAAAGCAGACGCTCACTCTGGTATGGTAGTGTCATATGAGTCAACAACTGGGTGGCACTGGTAACAAGCAAGATAGGCACTCACCTGGGCTTTCTTGCTCTTATTTAGAGCCTAAAGACCAAAAAGCAGAAAACATGAAACAGTCTGTAGTAATAAAATAACAACAATAGGAATAGTGAGTTACTTTCTGTGCTTTGACAAAATCTCTTTCCAACACCACATTTTTCTGACGTAAATTTGTGAGTTCTGAAACACACATGATAGTCCGATGTTAAATTGACCACATGCAAGAATACAATGGAATCAGTTTTGTTTACCAGCAGAGTTCTTCCTTAGCTCATCAGACAGCTGATAGTTTTGCGTCCTCAACTCCAGCAGCTGCGCCTGTGCAACGCGAACGTCATGCCAAGTCATGTGATTAGCATCAAGCTATTTAGTCGTGCAACTGAACAATTCATTTTTAAATACATCACCTGCACTTATTTACGAATTTTTCAGTCAGAGACATTGCATGGGACTGTATGTCAAGTAATACCGCATTCTAGTTATTAAAGGGCTGTAATTGAGTCCTTTCGTCACGCAGAAGGTTGTGGAAACTGACACAGCAAGCACAGAAAGGAGTGTCAACAGTGACGCCAGGTTGTTGAATACTGTCATACTTTGCTAAATAAAAACAAACATTCATGCAGTCTGGCTTGTGTCATTGGTTTCCTATATCAAGGTAAAAACAAAGCAGTTGTCCCACCCAAGCGGGCTAACAGGTGCTAGCGTCCAAAACGTTTACCTGGCGGCTTTGGGACAACTGTATGTCACATGAGCGACGTGAACAGGCGTACTGTCGTTTTGTTCTTACCTGCATACGATGAAATTCCTCTTCTGAGAGAGCCTGCGACATGATGTGATGACGGACAACAGACCGCTAGGCTAAGCTAAGGCTAAACGGAGACCGACGAGCTAGCACCAGAGATAGCAAGGCGAGGGACCACAGGGACAGAGCTCCCACTCCGGCTCGTCCTTCCGAGACTGGCATTCATTCACCTGCCAGTATGAGTAACGTCATTGCCTTTTTGTTTTTAAAATGTATTGGACAAATTTTAAAACAAACTCGTTAATTGAAGTATTGCACGCATGAAACGCTCGTATTTGGCGTTACTCGAGTTCAACAGGTGTATGACGTCAGACACTTGCAAGGTTGAACTTTGACCTTGTGGGAGACTGTGGGAAAATGTTGTTTAAAAAAAATGCAATGATTTTTTCTTATTCCCCTCACCGCAAAAACAAATAAAAATGCGATAAAATATTGCACCAGATCAATGTAGCATTTCAGGACGCTCAAATATTCTTCCCAATTATATTGATGCACTGTGCTTACAGGGACAGTGGGTAATATTTAGCTCCTCTTAGTGGTACAGACAAGAATCGTACATTCAGAAAAAAACATTGATTTAGTAGGCAAAAATAGATGAACTATCATGTGTTTGTTACCTCCCATCTCGATTACTGTAATGTACTACCGTACTCCCAGGTCTCCCAAAGTCCTAAATCAGGAGCCTGCAGCTGGTACAAAATGCTCTAGCGAGGCTTTTAACTAAGACAAGAAAGTTTGATCACATTACCCCGATTTTAGCTAACCTGCATTGCCTCCCTGTTAGCTTAAAATGTCATTTTAAGGTTCTGTTGGTATTATACAAAATCATGCATGGACTTGCTTCCTCATATCTTGGCTCTGAAAATGCTGGTCTACTAGTGATTCTATGAGCCAAGAAGAAATCCGCAGATTCAAGAGCGTTCTCCATTCGGGCCTCAGTGCTGTGGAATGATCTGCCCCCTGAGATTCAATCTGCAACCTCAGTGGAACTGTTAAAACTATGGCTTAAAACACACTTATATTCTATAGCTTATGAATGACCTATATTTCACATTGACAATATCTGTGTGTTATTTGTTACTGCAACATTCATTGCAGCCTGGTCATCCTGGAAGGAGGATTGATTAGCTCATGTGCTGTCCTTTCTCAAGGTTTCTTCATTTACCTCATGTTCAGGTTTTGAGGTTTTCCTTGCTCTCATGTAAGTTTTAGATCAGAAGAGGTTAGAATAATTGTCTGTAGTTTGCAATAATATATGGTCTGTGCAGCCCTTGAGACAGCTGGCAAGTGACACTGCCATTGGTGGCTTTCTATTTAACTGGTAAGTGTACTTTGTATGTATGTTTTGAAGTAAAGCTTTTCTCTATTATATTAAATTCCTGTTTTTAACTTTGTTTTCCAACTACTAGATATTCTGAGCAAAGCCACATTATCAGATTCGTATTGCCCGAAACAGCATCCTGCCATGGAGCAGGCTGATATGATAATTGTGTGTCCATGTGTGTGGGTAACGCAGGTGGGCGTTCAATATAAAACGGGCTTTCGTACGTTTCAATGATCCAACAGCTGCCTGTGTGTTGGTAACCACAGTTACATGCACCAGCTGTTCTCTGACCATCATATGACTCGGGTTGCAGGGAACGCTATATTGTAGGTGCCTAGTGCTGATTGCCTAAATGGAATAAGAGCAAACTGCATGTTGACACTGCCCAGAAAAGAGGAAGTTTAGCTTCCTTTATGCAAATCAAACAGTTAGGAGGAAGTGAATTTTCTCTTTGGTAAGACTTCACTTTTTACTGTTTTCAGTACAGAAAGCTTAGAAAAGGTCATCAATTTACAGGTCGGAACAATTTCTCTTGACTTTTGCCTTTGTGTGTTTGTGCGTCATTTGAAGGTGATATGAATACGCTCTGTATTACAATATGTGATATGTAAGTGCTGCTAATAAGACGAACGTAATCAAGGAAAGAACAGGAAAATATGTGACAAGTGAGCTAGACAAAATGTCACAAAGCAAAAAAGAACATAGAGAATAAAAGTGTTACCTTTTGGGGGTGATAGACACATGTGGGGGAAGCAAAAACTGGGTCCACCACCGCAATAGGTGACAAAAAGTGAGTGAGTGATAAAAACAGTTAAGCCAATGTGAAGAGGAAATAAACATTTTGATCTGAAGCACCATGTGAAAAATGAAATTGTTGAAAATTAAACCACAGATGGAGAATATAAAGGAAAAGAGAAGCAATTCATGAGTGAGGAAAAGAAGATAAAAGGATAGAAAGGGGTGACAAGTAACAAAGGGAGGTGGTTAGAAATAAATAGAATGAGGAAAAAAACACTCATTTGGGGCTTTTGGGATTCTTAAAGGGGGGCACAAACAGACTGAAGAGAGAAAGTGACAAGTGGACAAAAAATAAGTAACACAATTGATGAAATGTTAGAATAAAAGGGGAAACAGTTGAAAATGTAAATGAAGGGCAATCTGATTTGATTAGGTTTAGCAAACGTGACCTGTTGTCTCTCGCAGAGAGCTGAAGCATAAACAACAGCATGAGCGACGTAACGTATGCCGTCATCAACAAGCAGAAAAAAACTCATCCAACGCCAGAACAAAGGTACATGTGCGCTTTTCATGCCTATCATTCCTTCACATGTTCTTTATTCCATCTTTATTTTCCATTCTCAAGGTCTTCCATGTTTTTTTTTATTACTTTGTCCATTATTCTTCTATGTCCAAGGTCACGTTGCTTTTTAAATTCATTTCACACCATTCATTCATTCATTCATTCATTCATTCATTCATTCATTCATTCATTCATTTCTCAACCCCTCGTCATCAAGAGGGTTGCCCATCCCATCTGATATTGGGTAGTGGGCAGGAGAAACCCTGGACTTGCCAGCCAAACACAGGGCACACAGAGACAGACAACCATACTTAATAGCTTTAGTAGCTCAGGAGGTGGAACGCTTGTCTTGGGACCAAGAGGTCGCATATCCTGTTACTGTCGATTTAAATGTCGAAGTGTCCCTGGGCAAGACACTGAACCCCGAAGAACTCTGATAAGCAGGTAGGCGCCTTGCAGAGCTGACTCCACTATCAGTGTGTGAGGTTGTGTGTGAATGGGTAAGTGTGAAGTACATTGTAAAGCTCTTTGGGAGATCTTCAGTGACTGGTTAAAGGATGCAGTGAAAAATGTTTCAAATTAAATTGCATGCATGGGTTTCATCCTTAAATTGTTATCATTCCTTGTTTTCCTTCCTTCCTTCCTTTCATCAGTCATTTTTTGAGCTTTATATTATTGAAAATATCATCCTCATGGACAGGGACACCCTGAACTGGTTGCCAGTCGTAGAGCACACAGAGACAGACAACTCACTCGCTCATTCACACCTAGGGACAATTTGAAGCAGCCAATTAACCTGACATGCATGTTTTTGGAATGTGGGAGGAAACTGGAGTGCCCATGCAAGCAGGGGGAGAACGAGCAAACTCCGCACAGGAAGGCCTGTAGCTGGATTTGATCCCATGACCCAGACATGGGACCAAGTCACACATGTGCAAGTCTCAAGTAAGTCTCAAGTCTTCACCTTCAAGTCCCAAGTAAGTCCCAAGTATTTTTTTCTTGGGCAAGTCAAGTCACAAGTCAAGTCCCGAGTCCTAGATTGCCAAGTCCAAGTCAAGTCACAAGTCATAAAAACAGCGACTCGAGTCGACTCGAGTCCAAGTCACTAAGTCTCAAGTCCCCATGTCTGCCATGACCCCAGAACTGTGTTGCGAACGTGCTATCCACTAGCTGCTTTGCCGTTCTATATATAAATATTTTTATTATTTTTGGTTGCTTGCCACACTCCCCTTTTCATGCTCTCCTTTTCTTTGTTCATATATCACCCCTCATTCTCATTTTTCCTTTTCTTTGGTTCCTAGTGGATTTTTTTCCGCTCACTATTTGTCACACTTTTTCTTTTTAAATTTTCTCCTCTTTTCCTATTAGACCTACATGCTTCCTATTTTTTTGTGCTCTTGACCTCTTTGTTCAGTACCCCTCTTTCCTCCTTGATTTGTTATTCTCTTCATGTTAATTGTCACATTTTTCTTTAAATGACACTCAGAGATAGCAAGGCGAGGGACCACAGGGACAGAGCTCCCACTTGGGTTCTTCCTTCTGAAACTGGCATTCATTCACCTGCCAGTATGAGTAACGCCGTCGTTTTTTTGTTTTAAAAAAAAAACAATCCGAGTTTTGCTGTTATATTTTTTCTTTTCCTGTTCCCTTTGAATCTCTTCTCATTCTATTGTCCCATTTTTCATTCTTAACAATATACTTTCCATCACCTGTTCTTCACTTGTCACCCCATTCCATTATGTCGATCTTTCTTTATCATTTTAAGTTTTGTTATTCTGCTATTAACCCGTTTCTTTTTTCTTTTTTGGGGGGTAACATTCGCTAGAGCACTGCACGGTTTCCATCTTTATGAGAACGACCCTTCAATGATCACAGCGCCATTGTACAGCATGGTCGCACCATCAAAGGGTGCTTTGAGCCCGGGTCATACCTCCAAGAACACTGCAGGATTATCGGAATTAGCATTTGGCACTGGGGCGCTGCAGGTGTCAGGTAATAAGCAACTCACCCAGAATATTTTAGTTTCATTCATGTTCATTGTTATTTATTCCTTAACAGACATCCTGTAATCCAAATTATTTTTATTGTGCATTAACAATGAAGAGAAGATATTATAAATATTTTCACTGAAGTACTACTATTGTTATTCATAAAATACAATCAAATATTATGATTATTATCAGTATTTTGACACTCTGCTTTCAGGCACACAAAATGATTATGAAGACTTGTCCACCACTGTGAATGATAGCAGCGACACCTTGCATGCTGACCTCGGTCAGTGACTACTCATCAATTGATTTTTGAATTATCTCAGAAAGAGGTGACCTTGTGTTTGAGATAAGAAATAGTTGATTTGTGAATGAAGTGATAGGGGAGAAGTTTTTGCTGGAAGTTGTGATATTTTATTGATTACTTAAATAATTTATTTGGTCTCCTTAGGGAAATTCAATTTCACCGACTGTATCTGGGTGTACAGTTAGTGTTGTTATGCAGAGCATGTGCCTAATGTGCAATTTAGAGCACCTGGTATTTCCAGGCAGTCTTCCATTCAAGTACTAAGCAGGCCTGACCCTGCTTAGCAAATCGTGTGTTCTCAGGGTGATATGGCTGTAAACAGGTCTAACTTTAAAGTACGGGTACCAGGTTTTGTTTTGGTGCCAGTGTCAGCGTTTTAAAAATGTTGGTACTTGAGAGTGTCCGACACTACAACCCCTGGCAAAAAGTATGGAATCACCAGTCTTGGGAAAACCCTTACTCAAACATTTTATTCTGTAGAAAAAACTCAGATCTCAAGCATGAAACACTCGTAAGGTAATTCCAAAGTGCAACATATTGGCATTCAGAAACACTAAAAGTGTCAGGATCAGAACAAAGACAGGACCCACTTGCGTGCATTTCTCTAAATTTTATTTGGAAGAAGGAAGGGATAGTACACACGATCTGTAGATCGCTGGTCGCGGGGAGCAAGTTGCTCAGACGCGGAAGTGGTAGTTCTGTGGCGAGCGAAGGCAGTGTCGAGAGCGCAAACAACCGATCTGTGGCCGGGAAGGGGGAGCAAAAATCGTTGTCAAGTTCAGAAAATCGGTCGAAGCCGGGAAACAAACGGGAATCAGAACAGGAGAGAGTCAGGTTCGAAAGGCTTGCCTAGCGTGAGCTGAGGTTTGCGGACAGACTGACAACCGGGGACAGGATGACGGGGGGTTTAAAAAGTGTCTGAGGCAGTTGCCGCCAAAGGAGCAGACTCAGGTGCTCAGCATCAGTAAGCAATGGTCATTAAATGTTACTTTTATAGAGCAAGTGCAGAGAAATAAATGTGGAAGCACTCAATTCTGAGAAAAAACATTTTTAATCAGTGCATTTTGGGTAGAAAATAAGGACACACTTAGTCAATTTCCTTTCCTTAATTGGGTACCCTGCTTAGATTAAGTGTGCTTCATTTGTCAGCAGTTAAAAACAGTGCAGTCATCACACCCTGGAGGGCTCTTAGACTAAGTGGATTGGCAAGAATCATGGCTCCAAAAAGAGAGATGTCTCTTGAGACTATAGACTGGATCGTCAAACTTCTTGAAGAGGGTAACTCTATTCATATGGTTGCCAAAGGTGTGGGCGATTCACAGTCAGCCCTATCGAAGATTTGGACCAAGTACAAACAGCATGGGAAGGTTGTTAAAGTCAAACGTACTGGTGGGCCAAGGAAGACATGTTGGCGTCAAGACAAACAACTCAAGGCTATATGTATTAAAAACAGAAATAACACAACAAGACAAATGAAGGGGAAATAGGAGGAAGTTGAAGTCAATGTATGTGACAGGACTGTGCAAAATTGCCTGAAGGAAATGGGGTTTTCACATAGGAAAGCGAAGAGTAAACGATCGTTGACGCTTCAACACAAAAGAACAAGACTGCAATTGGCTAAGGAGAGGCAATCATGGACTGTGAATGACTGGATGAAGGTTATCTTCTGTGATTAGTCACAAATCTTCATTGGACAAGGTGATGATGCTGGAACTTTTGTTTGGTGCCGTTCTGGTGCGATTTACAAAGAGGACTGCCTAAAGAAAACATCAAAATTTCCACAGTCCTCAATGATATGAGGCTGCATGTCAGGCAAAAGCACTGGGGAGATGGCTGAGGTGAAATCTGCAATTAATGCACAAGTTTACATTGACATTTTGGAAAGCTTTCTTATCCCTTCAATGGAATTTTTTGAGGGGGATGATGAACTCATTTTCCAAGATGACAATGCATCATGCCACAGAGCAAAAACTGTGTAAGCACTCCTTGGAGAAAGAGACATCCAGTCAATGGCATGGCCTGCAAATAGCCCAGATCTCAACCCACTTAATAACCTGTGGTGGAAATTGAAAAAAGAAAAAAAAATGTCCACAGCAAGGCTCCAAACTGCAAAGATGATCTGAAAACTGCAATCGTGCCTCAGAGACTGCAAGCTGTCATAAGGGCCAAAGGTGCTAAAATGTTTTGATCGTTATTCTTTGTCTGTTTTTCATGATTCCACATTTTTTTCCTCAGACTGGAGTGATTGCATATGTTTCCCTTTTACCACAAACGTTTTTTTTTGTACTTTTGATAAACGTTATTCTTTCATGCTTTTAGGGGAATTTGTTCTGCAGAATAAACTGTTGAAGTGGGTACTTGTCCAAGACTGATGATTCCATACTTTTTGCTCAGGGTTGTAGTATTAGATGCCAACTTGTAGCAATTTAAAGATCACATACCTAAAATTTAATAAACCTAGTAAAAAGTAGCATTAAACATCCCTTAGTATAATTCGTAAATCAGCAAGAAAGAAATGGCATGATAATGTTGCATAGTGTGTTGCTAAAGGTGCATTGTGTAGGTTGTAACTTATTATCTTTACACAACACTCACCTCTGGCCTCTGAACCCTGAGAAATGATGGAGTAGTCAACCTGATCACTTTGAAATGAGGTCACGAAGCCTACTGATAAGTTATCTTGCCATGAATTCAAAGCTCTTTGTGAACATAGGCAATACATAGGTATTACAGAAACATTCTTAACATTAACATTTTAAACTCCACATTGCACTTAAACAGTTAACCTTTAAAATATATATTTATAATATGTATATTGTAATTTTATCTGGATTTTCGTTCAGAATATAATCACCGAGTACAGAAGCCAAGAGGACCCAGGCCACCACCTGCTGACTGGACATGACAGACGTCCACATTGGAGTGTACACAATTTGTGTTATGTATATTTGTTCTCTTATTAAAATAAACCAAATGTTCAAAATTTCTTATTTAATTTAGCAACTGACTGTTAGAAATAAATCGGTTCAATGTCAAATGTTTAGTGAGGAGACTCAGTGTTGTATTTCCTCCTTCATTTAGAAACATTTTGTAACCTGGCTTGGTAACTCGTCAAAACATAGGAGTCTTCATTTGTAAAAACCCACAACACTCAGTAAAATACAGTAGTCTGCATTTAATTGTCTTAGCTTAGCAAATAACTAAATTATAATTCTCTCGATTACCGTAATGCACTACTCTCCAATCTCCCGAAGTCCAAAATCAAGAGTCTTCAGCTGGTACGAAATGCTGCAGCGAGGCTTTTAACTAAGACAAAAAAGTTTGATCACATTACTCCGATTTTAGCTTTAGCATACATTGTTCTTAACCAAATAATCTGTTACAGTTTCAAGGATAAACATTGTCATAGCTAAAGGGACATACTCTTTTTTTATTTTACAGTAATTATTAATTAATATTCACATGTTTAACTATTTGTGGTCCTCGTGTAAATGTCTTTGACAGGGTGGAAAACATTCAGAGACAATGTTTAGAGGAAACAATTTGGAATTATTGTGATTTATTATACCTGTACTTACCCAATATATACGTATTTCTTAGTGTTAAACCTTTTAATGTTGTAATAAAATCATGAAAACATTAAACATGGAAAAATATTTTTTATGACACCCAAAAAAATATTGCTGCAAACAGTCACCCATTTACTACCTTAACTTAGCACCGATAACATAAACAAATATCACTGTCTATCAAATATGTATTTAATCAATTTAATTGTCAATTAGCAGAAAGACTCTCTGAATTCAGAATTCTAATTTTTAAATCATATATTACTTTTATTTATCCATTTACAACATCAGGGCATGATCTCATGCATTGGCTTTTCAAAAATATTTACTTATTCACTCTTTTTGAAGCATACTCATTTCAAGATCAAAACAGATTGAAGTCAAACTGCAATTATCTTTATAATTATTGTCCCTGTGTGGTAAATTGAGCTTCGGACCGAGGAAAATTGGCCCATATCTCCTTTCTTCTTTTTTGCATTTGCAAGCATTAACCTGATTTATGTGACAAACTTTCATCATCCTCATCAATCTTCTTCCTTTCTCCCTCCTTCTTTTTTTAAATATTTTTTGGTCCTTTGTGACCAATTTTTTTTTAACCTTGCCAGTTGTCATAGAGTTTATCCAGGAGTTTATGCAGGAGAATACAAACACACTTTACACCTCTCAAATCGTTGGTGTCAAGACCAGAACGGAAACAGGACCCAATTGCGTGACGTTTACCACAAGTTTTATTAAAAGAAAGAGGAAGGGCTGTGCCCACGATCCGGTGTTCGCTGGACGCAGTAAGCAAGTCGCTCTCGGATTCGGACTGTGATCCGAACACGGAAGTGGATCTTCCGTAGCGAGCGATGGCGGTGTCAGGGACGGAAAAACTGGTCGGTAGCCAGGACTGGGAGAGCAAAGCGTGGTCGGAAACGAGTCGTAAGCCAGCACGGGAGAGTAGATGTAGTCGGGGACAAAAAGATGTCGTAAGCCGGAACGTGAGAGCAGATGTGGTCAGGATCAAAACAGGTCGTAGCCGGGGACAGACGGGAGAAAAAAACGGGACAGGTGGGAGTCAGGGTTGAAAAAGGCTTGCCTAGTACACATTGAGGTTCACAGACAGACTGACAATGGGGAACTGACAGGACTGAGCTCAAATAGTGACGGGGAGCAAATCAGAACCTGCGGCGGTTGGCTCCAAATGATCGGGCACAGGTGAGTCACATCAGGAACCATGACAGTTGGCTGTTTTTAAAGGACTTCAGTAAGGGGTAAGCCCTTCTTCATTAAACTGGTGCCTCTCAATTATTTCATCACATCTCTAAATAGGCTAAAGAACCATCTGTGATCCCCCAAATATTTACCATGGCTATAAATAGTATAATTATGTGCTAAAATGCTTTATATACATCTCTCTATAACATTGTATCAAGAAATATAAATCAACTTACTTCAAATAAGCAGCATCTTCTTATTATTGTTCTACCTTTCATTTTGTAAATATAAATTGTAAATGGGTTGCGTTTATACAACGTTTTTCAGGTCAATATAGACCTCCCAAAGTGCTTTACAATGTGCTTCACACCTACCCATTCACAAATACCGTCAGCCATGCAAGGCAACTACCTGCTTATCGGGGTCATTCAGTGTCTTGCCCAAGGACACTTTAACACATAACACGGAGGAGCCAGGAATCTAACTCACGACCTCTTGATCCTATGACAAGTGCTTTACCTCCTGAGCTATGTCAAATATGTTTCCATTGTGTCTCCTAAAGGGCAATCATTTTTTCTTCATTCTCGTATTTTTCTTTTTTTTGCTGTTTGTGCTGCTTAGAGCGTGCATGGTGAAAGAAAAAACTTGCTTCTTTTGTACACTCTGGCATCAAACGATATTGTAATTTGACATGCAATTACACTTTTTTATGGTACATTAAAAATGAATAGAGAAAATATGTCCCAAAGCAATGCACTTAGTCACTCCAGTGTGACTGCCATACATACATGTGTCATAATAATAGGGTGAATTCTGTGACTCCACAGTGACGAAGCTAATGGGAACGCAGACCTTGTGTGGAAAGACATAATTTTCCTGATGTCAAGTCAAGTCAAGTCATTTTTATTTGTATAGCCCTAAATCACGAAGAGTCTCAAAGGGCTTCACAGATTGTTACACTATATTACACAAACTATTTTCAACCGACAAGAGGAGTAGGTTATTCGTATGCGATGGAGTAGAAGTGAGTTTTAAGTTTAGATTTAAACATTTCCACTGAGGTTGCAGATCGAATCTCAGGGGGAAGAGCATTCCACAGCACCGGTGCCCGGATGGAGAACGCTCTCGAACCAGCAGAAGACTTCTTTGCTCTCGGGATCATCAGAAGACCAGCAATCTCAGATCGTAGGCTTCGGCCCGGGACATAGTGGCAGATCAGATCTGAAAGATAAGAGGGAGCAAGTCCATGTATGATTTTGTACAATACTAAGAGAACTTTGAAGTCACATCTTTGGCTAACTGGGAGCCAATGCAGGTTAGCCAAAATCGGTGTTATGTGATCGTACTTTTTTGTCCTGGTTAAGAGCCTCGCTGCGGCATTTTGTACTAGCTGAAGAGACTTGATTCTGGACTTCGGGAGACCGGAGAGTAGTGCATTGCAGTAATCGAGACGGGAGGTAACAAATGCATGAATTAATGTTTCCGCATCAGACTGAGACAGTATTGAACGGATTTTAGCAATGTTGCGAAGATGGAAGAAGGCAGTTCTAGTAATTTGTTTTACATGCATCTCAAAGGATAGTTCAGGGTCAAATATGACACCTAAATTTTTAACTGAGTCACTCTGTGTGATGTGACATTTGTCAATGTTCACAGCAGTTTTTGAGAATAAGTCCCGGCATTTAGAAGGACCAATGACTAACATTTCAGTCTTTTCAGAGTTAAGACGCAAGAAGTTGAGTGACATCCACTCTTTTATCTCAGTGAGACAGGCCTCCAAATTTCCACAGTTTAGTGTGGAAGATTCCTCCAACGGAAGATATAGTTGAGTGTCGTCTGCATAGCAATGGAAGCTGATATTGTACTTGCGAATAATATCACCTAACGGAAGCATGTAAATGTTGAAAAGTAGGGGGCCGAGCACTGAACCCTGCGGAACACCGCAGGTAACATTAAAGGGCTCAGATGTCGTTTCACCATATTTAACACAGTGTGTCCTATCTGAGAGGTAGGATTTGAACCACGAGAGGACAGCTCCTGAGAGACCAATCCATTTTTCCAACCGTTCTAGTAGGATATTGTGGCGCACTGTGTCAAAAGCAGCACAAAGATCCAGCAGCAGCAAAAGTGATGAAGCGCCAGAATCCATTGACATTAGGAGATCATTTGTTACCTTGATCAGAGCTGTCTCAGTAGAGTGGTTAGCCTTGAATCCTGATTGCATGGATTCAAAAAGGTTATTCTCCGATATGAAAGCATTCAGCTGCTGTGCCACTACTCTTTCGAGTACTTTAGAGAGGAAAGGTAGGTTTGACACAGGTCTGTAATTACTTAATATTTCTGGATCAAGGTTGGGTCGTTTCAGTGTGGGTTTAATAACGGCGGACTTAAAAGCTGCTGGAACTACACCTGAGGAGAGTGATGTATTTATAATATTTAGAACTGAAGGCCCAAGGACGCTAAAAAGACTTTTAATAAGTGAACCTGGGAGCGGGTCGAACTGGCAAGTTGTCGGTTTGGCCGCATTCACCACTTGTTTGAGATCATCAAGTGACAGTTCACTAAAACCGGCCATTTTCCCAGGGCAGCCACCCTGTCGTGCATCTGTAAATTTCAGTCCTTTAATACGTGTGGTACTAACAATATCTTTTGCAATTTCTTCCTGTATGCATTGAATCTTCTTAGTGAAGAAGACCATTAAGTCCTGAGCAGAGTGTGTCGAACTGTCTGCGATAGGCTGTTGCCTTGTAAGCGATGCTACAGTGTCAAAAAGGGCTTTGGGGTTGTTCTTTTGAGACGCAATCACCTTCGAAAGGTAGGCCGATTTTGCAGAGGCAAGGGCCGCTTTATACTTTAACAAGCTGTCACACCAGGTTTGATGGAAAACCTCAAGCTTGGTAGCGCGCCATTTTCTCTCCCATTTCCTGCATTCTTTTTTAAGGGTTCTAGTTTCCTCAGTAAACCAAGGTGTGCGTCTTTTAGGACGTGATTTTAGTTTTATGGGCGCTATTGAATCCAGCACACTAGTCAGGGTGGTATTGAACTCATTCATGAGTGAGTCAATCGAGCCATTGTATTTAGGAAAGGACGCAACTGCTCCAGGAAGGAGTTCAAAGAGCTCAGAAACTGTGCCAGTGCTTATATTGCGTCCGCTAGATCCCTCAGCTTTATTAACTTTACATTTAGTTAGCACCTCAAATGTCACTAAATAATGATCAGAGATAACGGTAGTACACGGTAGCACCATAATGTTTGAGGTTAAAACTCCTCGAGTCAGAATCAAGTCTAGCGTGTTCCCATTTTTATGGGTTGGCAAGTCAACCAGTTGAGTAAAACCAAATGCATCAATTAGAGAACTAAACGCAATAGTAAGTGAACTGTGTGGGGAGTTCATATGAATGTTAAAGTCTCCCATAATTATTATTTTGTCTGCATAGGTTACTAGTTCAGACAAAAGTTCAGCAAATTCGTCTAAGAAAGTTGTGTATGGCCCAGGTGCACGATAGATAGTTATTACATCAATTGACAATTGAGGGGACCGCATCACAAGAGCCTCAAACGTTTTGTAATTATTAGAGGTACGTGTATTAAATTTGAGCGATTTTTCAGAGATTAGCGCAACACCACCACCTCTTTTCAGCGTGCGTGCTATATGACTACTCTCGTAGTCTGGGGGAGAGGCATAATTTAGCGCTAAGTGCTCATCCGGGCGTAACCACGTTTCACAAAGACCCATACAGTTAAGTTTATAATCACGAATAATGTTATCAACAAGTAAAGCTTTTGGAGCAAGCGATCTAATATTTAACAGACCAAATTTCAGCTTTGCTGAATCATTTGACTTAGCTGAACTCTTTGTAGTCTTTGTCGAGATCTTCAAAAGCTCCCGGCGTTGTGGCCGCTCGTGAGCGCTGAGTTCAAAGCGTCGGTTGTCCGGCGAGGAATGAATGGTGGAATTAGTTACATCCTCGCGTCCATCTTGCTGCTTGGACTTCACACGCTTCACACATCTACCTGCACGGCAACCACGTTTCTGTTTTCTTTCTTTACGGGGTCGCCGCCGCCGTTTTTTAAGAGGAATAGCTGTCCACAAGGATGCCGGGTCTCTTTGAAGTTCGCTCGGTATATCATGGGCGGTATAAAAAGTGCCCGAATAATCGAAATTTAGACGCCCACCCAACCGAATAAGTTCGTCCCTACTGTAAGTGTTTTTGGCCACACATGTGTCCAAAAGTGAAAGCAAAAAAGACAAGAGAACGGCAATAAATAGAAGATTAGCTGGAGAGCTCGCCGCAAGCATGTATCCATGCGCAGTCGCCATCTTGAAAGACTTGATGTATATTTATCTTTGATGCTACATTTATAGAGTTGTTTGACTGAGTTTAAAGTGACACAATTTGAATTTAAATGACTGCTGTCAAGACACTATCTGTGACCCTTGTACAATGAGGCACATGCGTGTGTTTTTTCATTAAAAAACATTATTTTACTAACCAGTGCACAGATAAAATAAGAAGTGGAATATTTGATTAAATAATACACTAAATATTTTAAAATTTGAATAGAAATACAATTAAAAAAAAGAAAACAATCCCCAAACCAGAAAAAAACATTTATAGAGGTAAAATATCTGTTCTGGCAATGTTTTGTTGTTTTCTGTGTTGCCTTGTTTTGAGTAATGTTTTACGCTTGCATGTATCCTTAACAGGCAATCCAAGATGGCTTGGCCTTGTGCAAATGCGCACCTAAGCTTGTGCAGGGGTCCCCTATGGTCAGGATGACTGATCAATATCACCTGTGCACGCTCGTTTGGTGCCAGCCGCTGCGGGCTGCCTGATTGGTTCCCCTTCCTTTTTAAGCTCAGTCCTTTCACCCGCCTGTTGTCAGTCTGTCAGCGAACCTCTGTTTCTACACGGCAAGCATTTTGACTCTGACCCCCGTCGGTCCCGCTTATTGCACCCGTATTCCACCCGTCCGTTCCTGATTTCCCTGTTTGTCTCCGGCTACAACCTGTTTTTTGACCCTGACCATGTTTTGCTCTCCCGTCCCGGCTTACGACCAGTTTTTGATCCCAATTACATTTTGCTCTCCTGTCCCAGCTATCGACCTGTTTTTTCCATCCCCGACACCACAATCTCCCGCTCCGGAAGATCCACTTCCGCATTCAGAACACGATCCGATTTTGTAAGCGGCTCGCTTCCCGTGTCCAGTGAGCACCGGATCGCGGGCGCTGCCCTTCCTTTCTCTTAATGAACTTGTGGTTAACGTTACGCTTTTGGGTCCTGATTCCGTTCTGGTTGTGACACCTATTGGGTTTTGCGGCAGCCACAAAACACAACGATTTATTCAAAACAGCCTTCTTGGTTACTTGCATTTGTGTATGTTAAGTTTAAACTTTAGTAGACACTCAAAATGGGAAGAAAAGACATCAATAGATTTTGAACATGCAAGGAGAAGAGGGAGACACACCTTCAGATAAGCGATATCCATCCCTGTTTTAAGGCCCTCTCATGTGCCATCTCTTTTTATTGAACCTTCGAGGTTACAAAAAGCAGATTGGCCCTTAGGGATGCGGCTATCAAAGAACAGCAACATGATTGGCTGATAGCAAACAATATGCATTAGTCAAAACAACAATCAACAGTGCGCAACAATAGTATATACAAGGAACTGGCATCCTAAGAAATTTACTTTCCAGGCGTCTAATATTAAAAAAAGAATAAACGAATCAGTATACATTAGCATCAAGCATCTTATCGGAATGACAAGTCCCTCAATAGACAAAAACATCCCTGAGACTTGCTACGCAAATACTTCTGTAACAGGAAAATGACTACGCATAGGAGCATTTAACAGTTAGCATGTCTCCAGACCAACCACAACACATTCGATGTGTTAGCTGAGCAAAAAGCTGCAGGATGAACAAAAAATGTACGCTGTAGAGCGAAGTAGACATGAGATGGGCAAAATGAGCAATGAGCGATCCGATTTCATGTGATGATGTGCTTTAAAAAGGAGAGCTTGTTGCCATGCAACAGAACAGCTCCCCTTTCAAGTTTCCCCTCAATTTTTTTGTATTTTTTAAATAATCAGGTCAAACGGAAGCTCATTGGTAACCATGGCAACAACCTTCATTTTCCACATTGGCCAGCCTTCATCCCTGCTGCTCCGTTTAAGGAGTTGGAGGGGGTCCTGAGCCTGAGAGGTCTTCAATTTGCACAGGAAGTAGCAATCCCTGACACGATGTCATTTCCTGCTTCTTCCAACCGCAGAAGCAAACATTCCTCATCTGCGGTTCCTTTTTCCTGGCAATCTTTTTTGTCTCCTATATTGCTTCTTTTCCTCTTAGCCTGCTTTCTCATGAGTATATGGGGGGGTCCATGTGTGTGTGTTTTTTGCATGTACACACACGTGCATGCACGTGTGTGAAAGTGGAAAAAAGATGAAAACATCGAGTGAAGAAAATGACAGGGGGAAAGTGGTGGAATGATTACAGGCTCGGGTGTTCAAACTTTAAAGTCAGTAGATGTTATTTTGGGCCGGGGCCTCCGCTGAAGAATGCTGCCGGTTCTGCTGGCTCACACCCTGAGACCACATGACCATCAGTCCTTACTGATGAGGAGGCTGTTGTCATAGTAATCAGCACACATGCATACAAATGTTATCATTTTTTGCTTGAACCAAACAGCCAGTTAATTATACATGAATATGGTGGCACTACTTGCGGATCAAGCAGGATATTCCTGAGTCAGCAGTCTACAGAGAGTACTTTGGGCCGGGCACAAACCCAGTTGTGGTTTCCAAGCCTCCCGATGAGTCCAAGTGGTTGCTGGTTTTAATCTCGACTCCTTTCTGAACCAACCTTGTGTTACATGTGATGTTATCTCTGGCAGAGATAAACAGTAAATATGGGTCGGAATGCTTGTTTGAATATACAGTATATATGTGCAGATTTCTGTATCTACTTAATCACATTATGAACCAGTTCACGGCTCCTCCGTGTTATATGTCAAAGTGTCCTTGGGCAAGACATTGAATCCCTAATGCCCCGATAGCAGGTAGTTGTCTTGCATGGCTGACGCTGCTATTGGTTAGTGTGTAAAAGGGAAAAGTGTAAAGCACATTGTAAAGCGCTTTGGGAGGTCTTCATTGACTTGAAAAGCGCTTTATAAATGCTTATCATTTACATTTACACTCTGTTATGATTCTTCTGACCAGATACCGATATACCAGGGATGAAGCAGTCTGTGATGAAGTCTTGTGTCAAGACCAGAACAGAAGGAGGACCCAGATGCGTAACGTTACTCACAAGTTTATTGAAATATAGAGGAAAGTCAGCGCCAGCGATCCGGTGCTCACTGTACGCAGAAAGCAAGCCGCTCACGGGATCGGAGCGTGTTCAGAACGCGGCAGTAGATCTTCCGGAGCAGGAGATCGTAGCGTAGTTAGATGGAAAAACAGGTCGTTAGCCGGGACGGGAGATCAGAACGTGTTCGGGGTCAAAAAGCGGTTCATAGCAGGAGACAAACGGTGAAATCAGGAACGGCTAGGTGGAAACCGGGTGACAAAACGGGACTGACGGGAGTCAGAGTCAAAAATACTTGCCTTGTGAAAACAGAGGTTCGCTGACGGACTGACAAAGGGCGAGTGAGAGCACCGAGTTTAAATAGGAGAGGGAACCAATCTGGTAACCAGCAGCGGCTGGCGTCAACGAGCGGGCACAGGTGAGTGTAATGAGTAATCATGACATCTTGGATCTTAGGCTGAACTCAATTAACTGCATTCAAAGAAACTTTATAGAATTGCAATACATGGAATTAATATCTTCTATTGAAATAAAGTCAGTCAAATACAATTTACTGATAGCAACAACATGGTTGCTAGTTCGTACATGATGAGCATTATTGTGGGTCTTTACTAAGCATGCCAAATGAGTAAGGAGGGGTGAGCACCAATACAAGGTATTGATGCCAATACCAGCTTTTTTTGGTTACAATGATAGCCGACACCAGTATTGGTTGCCCTCTAATAATAACTTAACAATCGGGCATCCAAAATTTAAAGGAATACAAATTCCAAGAACTAATTGCAATATTAAAGAAAATATATTTGTTATATATAGAGGTAACTATTTAAAATAGAATTATTTTTTGGCAGAGGAAAGGGGTTTTATGTACTCATGGTACTGTATAGGTATTTGGTATTGGTATGATGCAGTGGTGGGCCATGAGGGCCTCCAAGCCCCTCTCTGCTGGCCTAAAAAATATCCGAATCTAATCTTGCTAATTATATTTTGTAATCAGCAGATATAGTGTAACAGAAATAGAAATACTTTACTTATGTTTTAGTTCGATAGATAGATAGATAGATAGATAGATAGATAGATAGATAGATAGATAGATAGATAGATAGATAGATAGATAGATAGATAGATAGATAGATAGATAGATAGATAGATACTTTATTCATCCCCGTAGGGAAATTCACTCGCTCTAGTTGTTTTTTTCTTAATTTCAGTGTTTCCTTGTGTTTGACTGTAGGGGGTGGGGTTGGGGGCCACTCCTCCGCCCTGGTTGGATGTGGTTATCTGGCGGAAAATCCCTCCTGTGGCCATCTGCCGACATCCTTATCATGGAGGAGCTTCCCTTAGGTCCCCTTTCTCACATGGTTAGTCCTTGCCTTGCCATGAGTTTGTTTATTCGATTATTTTATCTTTCTTGATATTTATTTTGTTTTTCATTTACTTTTACCATTTTGTATGTCTGTGAAAAAGGAGGGTATTTTACTTCTCTTACCGTACACTGAATGTTTTTATACAGAAATCTGAGTTGCAATTCATTGCCTGAAAAGTGCTTTACAAATAAATTTAGATACATTTATTGATAGGCAGCACGGCTGCG